>NC_138775.1:19609051-19751551 GCF_965119305.1 Pelophylax lessonae | reverse complement strand
TGTACCTGTTTAAGCATTTGAAATAGATGAGGATAAATACACTGACATGGGTCGGGATTGGCGTGTGACTGTAGCCATCTGAGATATGCAGAGATCGGTAGGTCAGCGGCTGGTGGTGCTAGAGGTCTGAAGGTAAGCGGCGGTTTCAGCAGAGCTCAAAATTAGGAAGTATGTGGTGTGCATGTCCTCACAGAGGCTCTGTTGGAATGTGCAGAGATCGGCAGGCAAGCGGCCAGCCACAGGCAAAGTGGCGCCAGTAAGCAGTTGGATATGGAGCTGGAGCACAAGGTGATCGGCTGTGCCGTGGCTTCTGAATTTGCTGGTCCACTCAGCGGGGATCGGCGTGGCTTTCCTTGTGGATGATGTCACTACGTGGCAAGGGGCGTGGTACACATTTTTACCTATTCCAAATGCTTACACAGGTACACTTAGATGGTGCACCCCCTTCCCTTCTTCTTTTTGCATATGTGTATTAGGTAATCCCAGGACCTATCTAAGACTAATCACTAAGGGTCCTTCCACACAGGCTTTCCGATCAGGTCTGCCTGTCAGTTTTTCAGGCGTACCTGATCTGATGCTCCATGCACCCCTATGGAGCGGCCGATGTCAGTGATGACATGTCCGCTGACACCCGCTGCTACCCAATCCTATCCTGTCAGTGAAATCCAGACGGATGTAAACCCTATTTTCCATCCGATTGGAGGAACGGATCGGATGAAAACGGACAAGCGGTGACAGGTAATCGGATACTCTGATGAGCTGGTGACAGTTATTCGGATACTCTGATGAGGCGGTGACAGGTACTCGGATACTCTGATGAGCTGGTGACAGGTACTCGGATACTCTGATGAGCTTGTGACAGGTACTCGGATACTCTGATGAGCTGGTGACAGGTACTCGGATACTCTGATGAGCTGGTGACAGGTACTCGGATACTCTGATGAGCTGGTGACAGGTACTCGGATACTCTGATGAGCTGGTGACAGGTACTCGGATACTCTGATGAGCTGGTGACAGGTACTCGGATACTCTGATGAGCTGGGGACAGGTACTCGGATACTCTGATGAGCTGGGGACAGGTACTCTGATACTCTGATGAGCTGGTGACAGTTATTTGGATACTCTGATGAGGCGGTGACAGGTACTCGGATACTCTGATGAGCTGGTGACAGTTATTCGGATACTCTGATGAGGCGGTGACAGGTACTCGGATACTCTGATGAGGCGGTGACAGGTACTCGGATACTCTGAGCTGGTGACAGGTACTCGGATACTCTGAGCTGGTGACAGGTACTCGGATACTCTGAGGCGGTGACAGGTACTCGGATACTCTGAGGCGGTGACAGGTACTCGGGATACTCTGATGAGCTGGGGACAGGTACTCGGATACTCTGATGAGGCGGTGACAGGTACTCGGGATACTCTGATGAGCTGGGGACAGGTACTCGGATACTCTGATGAGCTGGTGACAGGAACTCGGATACTCTGATGAGCTGGTGACAGGTACTCGGATGAGCTGGTGACAGGTCCTCTTTATTTATGGGGGCAATCTGGGCACAGTAGTACACACTGTATATTGGTAACTCACTCTTCCGCAATCTACTCCTGACAGTGGATCGGTGTGTGAGGAGGGGAACCGGGTAACAGACAGTTACCCCAGTTTATTTACATTTATGACTGGCTGTGATTGGACACAGCCGGTCGCATGGTAAAGAGCCAATTTCATTGGCTCTTTACCCTGATCGGGGATGGGCTTTGTCCAGTGGACAAGCCCCATCCCTGATCGCCGCACTGTGTGCCCCCGGAGGCGCACACGAGTGGCCTGAATGATGACCTGAAAAAGACCTTGTATGTGACCGGCTGTGATTGGACACTGCCAGTCACGTGGTAAAGAGCCAGTTTCATTGGCTCTTTACCTTGATCGGGGATGGGCTGTGCCCCGGGGGGCGTGCACTAGCGACGAGGACGGGCGGACGTCATATGCCGTCTGCCCTGAGGGAGGCGGTATTCCTGCCGGCGTCATTTGCCCTGTCATAAATGTCTGTTTTGTAATCTGTTTATATACATTTCTTTCTCCTCAATTGAAGGACACAGGAGGTTGACCACTTTTGGGTTACTTCCACCTACATGGGGCTTGGACATTGGCCAACAAAAAAATGTAGGCCAGCCCAGGATAACCCATCCCACTACCAGCATGCCCCCTTTTTTTTTCAGTGTTGTCCACTTCTCAGTTGGACTGATTTTGGACATTCCAAAAGCGAATGACTTCCTTTGTTCCTCCAAAGATTATTTGTAAAATCCTATTCTTCGAGTCCATTGAGGGACATGGGTACTACATATTCTTGGTAATACTTTGCTACAAAACTGAGGCATGCTGGTACTAGAAGCTGTTATTCTGGGCTGGCCTACAGTTTTTTGTTTGCCAGTATCCTGTTCTCCTGTAAACAGCAGTATAATTCGAAAGTGCATGACTTCCTGTGTCCCTTGATGGGCTACAAGAAAATGATTTTATAAAAATTATTATTTTTTTTTTTTTATAATATAAACTTGTCTGCTTTGTTATTGCAGAGGCCAGACAGCTGGGTGTTGGCTACTTTGCCTTTGCCAAGAATGAGCAGAGCCGCCAGAAGCAAATAGAAACGCTGAATATGCTGCGAGATCAGGTAAGAGGCACGGATAAAGGTAACTGCAATTGTCTGTATTAGGGCCTAAGTCGATAGGCTTTTGTTCGCACCAGGAAAGCAAAAGCAGGTTGATGCAGCTTTGTAGGTTAGAGCTAAACTCTGGGCAAAACAAAAATTTCCAATGCAGTGGGGCTGTACCTGCACTGCATGGGTCAACTTTATCTTTTTTGTCTAGGGCAGTGGTCCTCAACTCCGGTCCTCAGGGCCCACTAACCGGCCAGATTTTAAGTATTACCTTGGGGAGATGCAGACTAGAGTACTGCAATCACTGAGCAGCAAATTATATCACCTGGGATGTATTTCAGTTATCTTGCAAACCTGGCCTGTTAGTGGGCCCTGAGGACCAGGGTTGAGGACCACTGGTCTAGGGGATTGGAAAATGCAAGACTAGTCCCTGTGGCTCCTGCCCCCCACGGTCTTGTGCGGTGGACTGTTCCTGATGTTATCATGCCCATAGACCTGCTCTCTATGTGACGTCGGGAACAGTCCACTGCTGGATTGTTGGGGAGCGCTTTTTGCAGGTGGAGCGAAGGATCGGGTGAGTATAAGCTTTCTCCAATCTCGTAGACAAAAATGAGCAGTTGACTCATGCAGTGCAGGCACAGCTCCACTGCATGGGAAGAGTTGGGCAAAAAAAAAAAGTTAACTGCAGGTCAAAACCACCCTACGAATTAATTCTGAATCTCCAAAGCCCCTTGAACTGATTTCTGATCCCGTTGCACTGAAACTGATCCCCATAGGCAGAAATGTTGTGACCATCAATAGAGTAAGGTCAGAGCACAACTTCTGCAGGGAAGGTGATTATAGCAGCTTATTTTTTAGTGTTTGTTTTTTTTTTTTTTTTTTATTTAAAACTGAAATTTTAATCTGCTTCAGTTTTGCCGTCTTATTACTCACGGGTCTGGCGATCAGAGATGTCCCGGACGAGCCGCATATATTGCTACCCCTGCAGGAACTGCTGGTAGTATTTAAGCGGTAGTATACTCCGCTTTTTAACTTTTACCTACAGGTAAGCCCATAATAAGGCCTATAATAAGACTTGCCTGTAGGTAAAATGAATATCTCCTAAACTTGCACGGTTTAGGAGATATTCGCCCTGCATGCAGCCACTGACACCAGCGGCGTATGCGCTCTGAAGGTCCTGTGGACCTTCAGAGCTCCTTTCCGGAAAGTTAACTCCCGCGCTCGTGCGCGGGAGTGACGTAATCCCGGCTCCGGCCACTCACAGCGCCAAACCCAGAAGAAATGCCGAGGGAACATGACGGCTCCCTCAGCGGTGTCCGGGCGACCGTGTCGGGGGTTCGTTCTAAGATATTTCATAATGAGCTAGTATGCGATGCATACTAGCTCATTATGCCTTTGACCTGCAGGGTTTTTTTTTTTTTTGTTTGTTTGTTTTTTGTGAGGATACGACCGCTTTAAATCCTTTGCTCTTTCCCTTGGCCCTAAGTGGAACCTCACTCCAGCTGACACCACCAGAATACCCTTGCCGGAGCCTCCAGGCAGTTACACAAGAAGCCCTAAAAACAAAATTAGTGCAGCGCTAACAGATATGGTATACCCATACAGTGTGTATGATAAATGGCGAGAAATACACATAAATAAAGTGATAGGAAGTGATAATCGAACAGTGAAGATAATATTTTAAATGAATAAACATAGATCAAAAAAGTCCATAAGTGATCCAATAACAGTGTACAAGTCCCAGAAAGGTGATGTCAGAGCGGGAGGCTTGAATCCCAAGATGAGGTAAGAATACACCCGTGATAGTACAATACAAAGTGGCAGCTTACCAGAAGCTGAGGCCTCCACCTTAATGGAACGGCCACATACGCTTAGATGTAAGACCAAGTGTATCGCATCTTACAGGGATCAGGAAATCAAGAACGCTCTGCTGCACCAAACAAGGCTTAGGACTCCAGAAAATATATCACATGTTGGGGCTCTTCATGGTGACTCCTCGCTCTGATCACCCCGGACACGTGTAGTTCCTCTCCGCTCACAGCACAATCACGAGGAGGGGGAGGAGCAGAGCTATGACCTCCCTTTCCATGACCAATCAAAGTTGCACAAGTTACACAAGAAGGCCACACACTGATTGTAGTAAAGCAACCCCCCTCGTTATCGTGTGAATTACATCTTTAAATAAAGCATTTCTATTTTTATTACATACCTTATAAAGGAAAGGGGCAGCCCGCCCAGGAACAGTCAGGCTGGGGAACAAAGCGTTAATAATTCTGAATGTCCTCCAGCCACTAAATGAGGCTGCCTGTATCTGGTTTGCTGCAGCTTCTAATGCACATTGTGAGAAGCTCGCAGTGTGCAGTGAAATCAGTGTGAGCAATTTCAGTATAGAAGCCTGTACAACTGTGCAAGACTGCAGGGAAGACCGGAGTTCAGCTTTAAAGGGTCAGGAAGGTGGATGGAAATTAGCATTATTACAATACAAACCCCACCACCCCAAATGCCAAGTCACCATTCAAAATGCACATTTACAACATCAAGTAGTGTGGGAAAAAAAACATTTTCTCTTCCTCTTGCAGACTGAAGATCAAAGGCTAAAGCGTGAACGCCTAAAAGCAAAGCGTAAAGCAATGCTGGACGCACGGCTCGCCAAATTGCGGCAGCGTAAAAATAAAAATGTGACAGAGGGAGAAGAGCCGGAGGCAGCCCAGGGTGAGTGAAAAGAAAATGATAATGTGGATGAAAGGAACTCTTTTGCCAATCAGATTCAGTTTTATTTTTTTTGTTGGGGGGGGGGGGGGTTCTCTTATAAAGCATCATGAGAGTTAAAATTGGTATTTAATTGTTGCTAAAAGCAGGAGACATTTTTTTTTTCTCATTAACTAGTCTGATAACAATGGCATTGTGACCTGTTTGCTTTCTATGTGTCTTAACAGTGATACTAAACACACACTGTTTATTTACATTGTCTCTTTTATTTCTGTATGTGGGTGATGGTACTGTAATTATTTTGTTTTTTTTTTAAAAATCAAAGTACCTTTTTCCTAATTGATATACGGCTGTCACATGACCCAGATCTTTCCCAGCCTGTCTGCGGGAAAAGATGAGCAGGAGGAGCTTCTAGTCTTCTGCTGCCGGTCACATGTTCAAAAAAAAAAAAAAAACAGCCTTTGGAATATAGAGAAAAAAAGAAATATCAATAAACTGTTTTTTAATTGTTATACAAATATACACTGCTCAAAAAAAATGAAAGGAACACTTTGAAAACACATCAGATCTCAATGGTGAAAAATATCATGCTGGATATCTATGCTGGTATGGACTGGGTAATGTGTTAGGATCTATGCTGGTATGGACTGGGTAATGTGTTAGGATCTATACTGGTATGGACTGGGTAATGTGTTAGGATCTATGCTGGTATGGACTGGGTAATGTGTTAGGATCTATACTGGTATGGACTGGGTAATGTGTTAGGATCTATACTAGTATGGACTGGGTAATGTGTTAGGATCTATACTGGTATGGACTGGGTAATGTGTTAGGAAGGAAAGGATGCCACATAATTTAATAGAGTGCTTTGGGAACATACTAAATAAAGGTATTGGCCAGTGCATTCCAACAGGGAATACATTTTTAAAAGAGCTAAAATAAACCCTGGGTGGCTAAATTCCAACATAAAAATGCATATAAAAACAGAAGAAAAGGCCTTAAAAAAATACAAGGCTGAGGGGTCATTGTCAGCTTTCCAACATTACAAAGAATGCAATAAGAAATGTAAGAGCGCAATCAAGGCGAAAAAGATAGAACACAAAAGGCACATAGTGGAAGAGGGTAAAAAACCCCAAGAATTTTTTTAAGTATATAAATAGTAAGAAAGTAGGCCAGAACATATTGGCCCCATAAAGCATGATGAAGGTTCTCTGGCTATAAAGGACGGAGAGAAGGCAAAGGTTCTGAATAAATTCTTCTCCTCAGTTTTCACAAAAGAAACGAGGTGATACAGTAACCTAGACTGTAATGTTAATAACATGTCACTGGAAGCACCCTCATGGTTAACAGAAGACAGACTCAGAACTAGACTTGAAAAACAAAACATTAAGTCATCGGGACCAGATGGCTTACACCCCAGGGTCCTTAAGGAACTCAGCCAGGTGATAGCCAGTCCATTGTTCCTAATTTTTATGGACAGTCTACTGATGGGAATGGTACCAGCTGATGGGACAAAAGCCAACGTGGCACCAACATTTAAAAAAAGGGCCGAGATATATCCCTGGGAACTACAGGCCGGTTAGCCTAACATCAATAGTCTGCAAGCTATTGGAGGGGATGATAAGGGACTATATACAAGATTTTAGTAATGAAAACTTATATCGGTAGTAGTAATCAGCATGGATTCATGAAGCATCTTTCTTGCCAGACCAATCTATTAACCTTCTATGAAGAAGTGAGCTGCCATCTAGATAAAGGAAGGCCTGTGGATGTGGTGTATCTGGATTTTGCAAAGGCATTTGATACAGTTCCCCACAAACGTTTACTGTACAAACTATGGTACTTAGGTATGGGGGCCATAGAGTGAGTACCTGGATTGAAAACTGGCTTCAGGGGTGAGTCTAGAGGGTGGTGATTAATGGGGAGTACTCAGAATGGTCAGGTGTGGAAAGTGGGGTCCCCCAAGGATCTGTCCCGGGACCAATCCTGTTTAATTTATTCATAAACTATCTAGAAGATGGGATAACCCGGTCAATCTCCGTATTTCCGGATGATACAAAGCTAAGCAGAGCAATAACTTCTACACAGGATGTGGAAACCTTACAAGAAGATCTGAACAAAATAATGGGGTGGGCATCTACATGGAAAATGAGGTTTAATGTTGAAAAATGTAAGGTAATGCATTTGGGTGCAAATGCAAGTTACTCACTAGGGGGTGAACCTCAGGGGGAATCTAGGACGGAAAAGGACCTGGGAATCCTAGTAGATGACAAGCTCAGCAATGGCATGGAATGCCGAGCTGTTGCAAGCAAAGCCAACAGAATACTATCATGCATTAGAGATTAGAGATAAAATGATAATTCTCCCACTCTACAAGACTCTGGTCTGGCTGCGTCTGTAGTATGCCGTCCAGTTCTGGGCACCGGTCTTCAGGAAGGATGTGCTGGAACTGGAGAGAGTCCAGGGAAGGACAACAAAGCTAAAAAAGGGACTGGAGGACTTCAGCTATGAGAAAAAAATACAAGCATTGAACTTATTCTCTCTGGAGAGGAGATGCTTGAGAGGGGATATGATATCAATGTTAAAATACTGTACTGGCGATCCTAGCAGAGGGAATAAACCTTTCAGCAAGAGGGAATTTAAAATGACACGTGGCCATACACTAAAATTAGAAGAGCAGTTCAAACTGCGTAAAGGGTTCTTTACTGTCAGAGCAATAAGGATGTGTAATTCGCTTCCACAAGCAGTGGTATATACAGGGAGCATCGATAGTATAAAAAAAAACTTAGCTGGGCACCTTAACGACCACAACGTACAGGGGTATACAATGTACTATTGACAGCACACACTCATCATAGGTTGAACTGGATGGACTGGTGTCTTTTTTTTCAACCTCGCTAACTATGTAATTATGATGGAAATGAAAATTATCAGGGCTGAGGGCTAAATTCAGACACCCCGAAAATCAAAGTGAAAAATGATGCAGCAGGCGAGTCCATTTTGCTGAAATTTAATTGCAGCAACTCAAAATGGTCCTCAGTAGCTTGTATGGCCCCCATGTGGTTGTATGCATGCCTGACAACATAGGGGCATGCTTCTAATGAGACGACGGATGGTGCCCTGGGGTATTTCCTCCAAGATCTGGACCAGGACATCACTGAGCTCCTGAACAGACTGAGGTGCAACCTGGTGGCGCTGAATGGATCGAAACATAATGTCACAGAGGTGTTCTATTGGATTTAGGTCAGGGTAGCGTGGTGGCTATTCAATGGTATCCATTTCTTCATCCTCCAGGAACTGGCTGCATATTCTCTCCACATGAGGCTGGGCATTTGTTGTGCACCGGGAAGAACCCAGGATCCACTGCACCAGTGTAGGGTCTGATAATGGGTCCAAGGATTTCATCCTGATACCTAATGGCAGTCAGGGTGCAATTGTCTAGCCTGTAGAGGTCTGTGCATCCCTCCATGGATATGCCTCCCCAGACCATCACTGACCCACCACCAAACCGGTCATGCTGAACGATATTACAGGCAGCATAACGTTCTCCACGGCTTCTCCAGACCTTTTCACGTCTGTCACATGTGCTCAGGGTGAACCTGCTGTCATCTGTGAAAAGCACAGGGCGCCAGTGGTGGACTTGCTAATTCTGGTATTTAATGGAAAATGCCAATTGAGCTCCACAGTGCCGGGCAGTGAGCACAGAGCCCACAAGAGGACGTCGGGCCACCCTCATGAAGTCGGTTTCTAATTGTTTGGTCAGAGACATTCACACCAGTGTCCTGCTGGAGGTCATTTTGTAGGGCTCTGGCAGTCCTCATCCTGTTCCTTTTTGCACAAAGAAGCAGATACCGGTCCTGCTGATGGGTTAAGGACCTTCTACAGTCCGGTCCAGCTCTCCTAGAGTAACTGCCTGTCTTCTGGAATCTCCTCCATGCTCCTGAGACTGTGCTGGGAGACACAGCAAACCTTCTGGCAATGGCACGTATTGATGTGCCATCCTGGAGGAGTTGGACTGCCTGTGCAACCTCTATAGGGTCCAGGTATCGCCTCATGCTACCAGTAGTGACACTGACTCCAGCCAAACGCAAAACTAGTGACAAACATTCAGAAAAGATGAGTAGGGAAAACAGTCAGTGGTCCTCACCTGCAAAACCATTCCTGTTTTTGAGGTCATCTCATTGTTACCCATCTAGTGCACCTGTTAATTTCATTAACACCATAGCAACTGAGACTGATTAACAATCCTCTCTGCTACTTAATTTGCCAGATCAATATCCCGGGAGTTTATTTGACTTGATGCTATACTCTGATTAAAAAGTGTTCCTTTAATTTATTTTGAGCAGTGTATATTTGAAATCAAATCTTTGTTTTTGGCAATAACATGGTGTAGGAGGATTTCTGCCAGTCACAGGCTGTGTCATTCCCCTCCAGCCTGTGTCTTGGTATAAAAGGGAGGTGAAACCTCCATTAATCTACATGTAATATCCCAGCTCATTGTGTTCAGCTGGTTAGTGGGCATAGAGGAGAAGTGAGGGAGGGAGTGGGCTGCCATTTTCCGCTCCTATATTCGCATGGGCTGCTCAGATGAGATTGGGAGGAAATGCTCAGCATAGAAACTCACTGAAAACTCAGCATGTGCAGAGTTGCCACCACTGCTCTATAAAATCCTCAACTGCATTGGGGATATGGACAGAAGGGGGAGATAGAGAGCAGCAGGATCAACCAGGTTTTTTGCAGAATACAGAAAACGAATCTCAGTGACTGAGTATGAAGAGCATGTAATACAACATTTATTGATAGATTTTTATGATGTGGGTAACACTTTTAAGATTGTGTACATTTGTCTTATGTTTGCCAGTGTACATATTTATTTCCTTTTTGTATGTCATGTAGAAGCGGAGGATGAAGTGATTGGGCCGGAGCCAGAAGAGCCCCCTGAGCTGGAGAAGAAGGTGGAAGTTGTCATTGAGGAGCGAAAAGATACCAAACCCGGAGTGCCCCATGTCAGGGAGTGGGACAGAGGCAAAGGTAAGGCTTGTCTGTGTAGCATGGTAGATTATGGGGGCCTCCCATAGCTTCTCATTAATTAGTGGACCCAGTACCAGGACAGGTTCATCCAGTGCCCAGGGCAAGGACTAAGAACTGTGCCCCCATCTCCTGCTGCTACCTCTGTACCGCCCTGGGCCCATTCTCTGCCCACTGCCCATGGGTGGCATAGAATGTGTATGTGTGATGGGGTTGACCCCCCCCTCCCCTCCCCTCCCCCATTGCTACGCCTGGGATGACTGCCCTCACCCCTTGTCTCAGCCGTGAGTGAACCACAGATTCTAATTTTAAAGTTTCCATCTAATCTAAATGAAGAGATGTTACATACTTGCAGAGTTACATCTATAAAGAGGATCTTCAGTTTTAAGTGAGGCGACCTGGTCGCCTTCCATAGGGAAGCTGCGGACCCGTTCTAATAGGAGCGACACAAGTCGCTCCGACTTAGAAAAAGGGTCCGGAGCTTCTTTTGGGGCGACCCGGAGCGACCGTCAGAGACTTCAATGTTATGAAGTCCGTGCCGGCCGCTCCGAGGTCGCGGCGCGCTGCTTGCACCGCGACCTCGGAGGTCGCCCCTGGAAGTCGGATCGCCCCAGTGTGAACGGGGCTTAAGTCTGCAGCTACAAATACTGTAGCTGCTGACTTTAAAAAAAGGACACTTGCCTGTCCAAGGATCTAGCGCTGTCCTCAACCGGACTGGTTCTGCCCTGTCTTTAGGTCCCCAGCGTTGGCATGTTGACTAAGGGAAGCCGGCTGTGACTCCTTGCGGCTTCAGGGGCAGCTCTCTAAACTGGTAACCTGCAACATTTTTAAAGCGTCGCTAATGTTGATTTTGAAGTACCATATTTTGGCAACTTTAATGCATGACATGTTTAGTATCCATTTACTCAGCGTAACATCGTCTTTTACATTTTACAAAAAAATTGGGGATTAAATGCACTCAGTACATGCAATCAGGCCATCCTAAAGGCCATATATAAAAACGAGTCCTGGAATCGCTGCATGACTTTTTTTCTTTAAATGTGTGTGTATATATATATATATATATATATATATATATATATATATATATATATATATATATATATATATATATATATATATATATATGTATATGTGTGTGTGTATAATATATATTTGTGTGTGTGTGTATATATATATATATATATATATATATATATTGTGTGTGTATATAATATATATATATATATATATATATATATATATATATATATATATATATATATATATATATATATATATATATATATATATATATATATATACACACAGCTGCAAGAAAAAGTATGTGAACCCTTTGGAATGATATGGATTTCTGCACAGATTGGTCATAAAATGTGATCTGATCATCATCTAAGTCACAAAATAGACAATCACTGTCTGCTTAAACTAATAGCACACAAAGAATGAAATGTTGCCATGTTTTTATTGAACACACCATGTAAACATTCACAGTGCAGGTGGAAAAAGTATGTGAACCCTTCCAGTGCAAAGTGTGATTAAATCTTCATATTTCTATATGAAGATATTGCTGACAAATATTACTGTCCCACTTGAAGCAATCCCCAAACCGTTAAGTATCTGTTTTTCACTTCCAGTGACGGTGGGTACCGTCACAATATCCCTCTATAGTGTGTACTTGTCTCTATCCAGAGCACTAAGTGCCATTTCTGTCTGCTGCCTCCTTCCTCTATTGGCATGAATCATTTCTGACATGCTTTCTTGACACCAAGAGAAATGGTGACAGAGGAGGGCACAGTCTGTGATTGACAGCCTCAGCTTTGTTCCTGTGTGCGGTGTGGAGGGGGGTGTTTCCCTTCCCTCCAATCAGCTCTCAGGGCTCTCCTCACTGAGCTCTACAGAGTGTAAGTTCACCTCTCTGCCCCCTTTTTTCTGACAGCTTAGACAAGCTTTATATATTCTGTAGAGAGGAGAAGACTGCAGATAAATAGGTGCAACCTTATGTAGGAGGATTTTATTATATCTCAGTGTATCACCTGAGGCCAGTCACTTCACTGGATATATGTAAGGGTGTACAACCACATAATGAAATATGAACATCCATTTAAACGTTGTTGGGTGGGGTGGGGGGGGGGGTGGAGCAAGTAATATATAAGCTTTCAGCAGTCTGGTCTGTTTTAGCGTGACATCACCACCATCTGCTCTTTTGTCTCAGAATTCACATTCGGCCGATGGTCCAAAATCTGTGACGACCTGAGAAATGAACGCGATCCCGAATTTGCACCGCCATCCTTCTACGCTTCAAAGAAAAAGAGAACTAAAAGGAATAAGAAGAAGAAGAAGAGCTTGAACCAGGCGGGACCTTCCAATGACCCGCCCCCATCGGGTCTAGAACACAACCAGGAAGCACCAGGACCCAACAAGGCCGCCAAGCTGGATGAGCAGAGTCTGGATGAAATGTTGTCCTATTACAGGAAGGTGACCTGATCCTTCAACACTGTGCAGAGATGAGGGAGGGGAGCTGTAAACGCTGACCGGAGTGTTTTGGCAGGGGGTCCCCGCCCCCCCTGTTAGAACACAACAGCACTGCAGGGGAGATCTCTGTACTAACGTGGGATTGTTAGTACAGCAGCTTCGACCTGAGCTGTCAGTTTTTTTTTTTCGTTCAACCTGTTGGGTTGAATGAAAAAAAAAAAAACTAGTGGTGTGTACGAGCCTTTAAAAGCGAAGTCTACTTTTTTAGGCTATGTTTCATGTCACACCCATATTTAAAAGGTAACATGACGCCTGGTTGCACATAAATCATCCCACTAATTTAAAACCACTCCCCCCTTACCTGATTTGTGGTGCGTTTCTATAGAATACTTTTTTTAACACAGCATGACTCCGCCCTTACAGCCACGTCACCTGTTTAAGTCCCGGTTCACATATATGCAATGACAGACATCGCATGTGATTTGGAGCGCGCTGCTCTGCAAATCACATGCGATGTCCGTGCGATCCGAATTCAGCCATACAGATTGTGTGGCTGAATTTGCATCGGATTCGGACACAACTCGCACAGGACCCTTTTTTTTGGGTCCACACCAGAATCGGATTGCATGGGTGTTCACACCTATGGGATCCGATTCATGTCCGAACTGACAGTTCGCACTGCAATATGCGAACTGATCTGGGGGTGTCGTTAACTTTGTATTGACACCCCCAGCGATTCGCATATGGCAGTGTGAACTGCCTGCGATTTGAATGCGATGCGGGAAACTGCAGTGGATTCGCAGGGTTCCTGCATCGCATATGTGTGAACCGGGACTAATGGGAGTGCTCAGTGAAAAAACTGAGGTCCCATCTGCCACAGCAGCCAACCGTGACGGCATTAGGTCTTGTAACGTCACAGCAATTGTAATCCAGCAAGCCCTGTTTCCACAAGTTCCATACAGAAGAGCTGGGGCTAAACACTGCAAGAGCCTGTGCATTGCATCTGCAACAAACTGATTTTGGTTTCAATGCTCTGCAGGCCCCAATGCAAACGTTAATAAATGCTTTTTTTTATTGGGCCATTGATGCATTTACCACTTTTTTTTTTTTTTTTTTATTTAGGCTGTGTCTTTAATGATGTGCAATATGGCGTCAATTGGCACCCCCAGATCTGCACAGTCACTGACAGTATCTGGTCACTTAGCAATGATTGAAAGCTATTGGGGTGGGTTCCAGATCACGTGATCACTATGACAGCCAATCACAGTGATCACCCAAGCAGGGTGCTAATGCTTCGATCTCTTACTGACTGACCTAGCAGGGCTATCTGGCAGGTGTGCCTGGATCATAAGACCGGCTGAACAGAATTTAAACACCTTGGCAGATAAAACATTTCACAGGTATGGTATTACAACTGTGTATTTAGCTGCTTCCATGGAGTTTAGCTCAGCATTGCATTGATCAGGTCATCCCTGTGCTTTGCTTTTTTGTAAGCATGTTCACAGCGTTGGACATTTTGACCTATGTTTTAGTTACTGTAATGTAAAAAAAATAAAAAACTTCTTGTGTATTTCCGTGTTGAAAAGTGTTTTTTTTTTTTTTTAAGGAGCTCTGCACATGGAGAAAAGCCGCTGTATAATACAGTGAGGGAAAAAAAGTAATTGATCCCCTGCTGATTTTGTACATTTGCCCACTGACAAAGAAATGATCAGTCTATAATTTTAATGGTAAATTTATGTTAACAGTGAGAGACAGAATAACAACAACAAAAAAAAAACCCCTTCGCAAAACACAACTTAGTACTTGGTGGCAAAACCCTTGTTGGCAATCAGAGGTCAGACGTTTCTTGTAGTTGACCACCAGGTCTGCATACATCTCAGGAGGGATTTTGTCCCACTCCTCTTTGCAAATCCTCTCCAAGTCATTGAGGTTTCAAGGCTGGCGGACCTTCAGAGCTCCTTGCCGGAAAGTGAACTCCTGCACGCATGCGTGGGAGTGACGACATCGTGGCTATAGCTACTCACAGTGCCGGAGCCGCTGAACCCCGGAAGAGACGCCAAAGCTGCCTCAGCGGTGTCCGGGCGACCGTGTCAGGGCTTCGTTCTAAGGTAAGTATTTTATACTGAGCTAGTATGCGATGCCTTTTTCCTGCAGGGTTTGTTTATTTATTTTTTTGAGGATACAACCACTTTAATGTGCTTCTTCTTGAGCCATTCCTTTGTTGCCTTGGCCGTGTGTTTTGGGTCATTGTCATTTTGGAATAACCATCCACGAGACTTTTTCAATGCCCTGGCTGAGGGAAGGAGGTTCTCACCCAAGATATGACGGTACATGGCCCCGTCCATCGTCCCTTTTGATGCGGTGAAGTTCTCCTTTCCCCTTAGCAGAAAAACACCCCCGAAGCATAATGTCCTTTCCTCACAAGGCCCCCTTTATGCAGATATTCCTGCAGGGCCACAAAACACACAGGAGGAAGAGGAGGATTTCGGCAGCATGGATGTAGAGGACAGCATACAGTAGTCTTCAAGGGATGGTTTTGATTCCCCAGAAACCCCAGGAGTTGTACGTGGTTGGGGAGAGGTTGCTCCTGACAATGTCATCCTTAGTGATCCAGAGGACTCAAAAGCTCATGCCTCCTCCAACTTGCGTTGCATGGGCTCCCTGATTCTGCAAAGCCTGCAAAAGGACCTGAGGATTTGTGCTATCAAGGAGAGGGATGATTAGTGGTTGGCAACCATTCTTGATCCACAATACAAGGGTAAAGTTGCAGAGCTCATCCTGCCTTTGCAGAGGGAGCAAGAGGATGAAACATTTTGAGGAGACTTTGAAAAAAAATTTGTGTACCACCTTTCTAGACACTGGGAGGTCAACATTCTCTGGACATGTTTCTGAGGCATCGTTCAGCCAAAGGAGGAGCGGTGGAGAAGGCGGCCGGCTGACCGATGCCTTTAACCACCTTAGCGGTAATCCCGAGCGTGACTCGGGGTTGATTTTTCATTGCAGGAGCGGTAACCCCGAGTCACGCTCGGGGTGGATTGCAGAGAGCGCAGCGGTGTTCTCTTACCTTATCCTGGCGATCCAGCGATGATCTCTCATTGCTGCGACCGCCAGCCGAGAGTCCCGCCGCTCCTCCGTCCCTCCGTCGGTACGATCACTACCTAGTTCCGTTCCCTGCAGCAGCAATGCTGCATGGGAGCGGAACTAGGGAGGGAAATTCAAAAAAAAAAAAAAAAAAAACGTTGCACAAAACACACTTTATATTATATTATATTATATATATATATATATATATATATATATATATGTGTGTGTGTGTGTGTGTGTGTGTGTGTGTGTGTGTGTATATATATGTGTATGTGTATATATATATGTGTGTGTGTGTGTGTGTGTGTATATACACACACACACATCTATATATAATGCATGAATTATAATCTAATCAATAATATAATTTTATTATATTATATATTAAATAATAAAATAATATTTTTGATTCGATTATAATTCATGCGTTTGTGTTTCAAATTTATCACATCTGGGATGTCTACTAGAGTCTTGTTTTGGTCAGTTTTAAGTCAGTAATTACTAAGAATTATAGGCATATAATACATAACGCCAAATTTCCATGAAAAGAATTGTACCGCTTTTGGTATGTAATTCCAGACATAATCATACCGCCAGGGAGGTTAAACAGTTCTTTAGTCCTCAGCAGCACCCAGGGCTGTTCGGTTTAAGAAACCATCGGCAGTGTCTCCATCATGTGGTGCATGATTATCTAGGCACAAGAGCAGACTTGGGGACCTTTGCAGCTGAGCATCCACTGGTTTACTGGGTCTTGAGGATGGACCACTGGCCAGAACTTGCTCAATATACAATAGAACTACTGGCCTGTCCTGCTTCCAGCGTGCTTTTTTGAACGGATGTTCAGTGCTGCTGGAAATTTTGTGATAGATAAAAGTGTACGTCTGTCCACAGACTCAGTTGACCAGCTGACTTTTATCAAAATGAACCAGTCCTGGATCAACAAGAGCTATCAAGCCCCTGATGCTGATGTAACTGATTGAATTTGCTAGGGGTCTGCCATCCCTTGAAGACTGCATATGCTGCCTATCCTATTCCTCTACCTTGATTCTGCTAGCTTCCAGCAATTCTTTTGGTTTAGGTCACTACCAACCTCCAAGGCCTAATTTTTCTGCACTTGTATGACAGGTGCATACAATTTAAATGTCGTATGTCATTTTTAACAGCAGGCCCTGTCCCTGTGCCTTACTAACCGTGAGGGGTTATGGTGTTAGGCACCACCAACACCAAAGGCCCAAATAATTTTGCACCTGTAAGACAAGTACATGCTTTTTCAAATTTGTATGGAATTCTTACCAGCAGGTCCCGTTCCTGCACCCAGCAAGAGTATCTGTGAGGGCTTGGTTACGATGTTCAGGCACCACCACCAAAGGCCCAATTTTTGGCACCTGTATAGTACATTCAATTTCAAATTTGTATGGAATTCTTACCAACAGGTCCCATTCCTGCGCCCAGCAAGAGTAACTGCGAGGGCTTGGTTACGGTGTTCAGGTACCACCAACACCAAAGGCCCAATTTTTGGCACCTGTTTGACAAGTACATGTCATTTGAAATTTGTATGTATATTTGTATATGAAATTTATTGCTTTAGAAATGTCAGTATTGCTGCAGCAGGCTACATACATCGTAGAGATGCACTACTTTACAGGCACATTCAGGGGAACCCCCAGGCACAATGTTTGAAGGAATTTTTCATTTTTATAGTTTAACTTAACCTCCCTGGCGGTATGATTCTTTTGGATTTTAGGTGCTGAAAGCGGTACCATTATTTTAGGTGCTGAAAGCATGTAATTCTTGTGAATGAGCAGCCCAAACCAACTGTATACATTTATTATACATATTATATATATATATATATATATATGTATATGTATGTATGTATGTATATATATATTTTATATATATATATATATATATATATATACGTGTATATATATATATAATATGTGTGTGTGTGTGTGTGTATATATATATGTATATATATATATATATATATATATATATATATATATATATATATATAATGTATGTATGTATATATGTGTATATATATATATATATATATATATATATATATACGTGTATATATATATATATATATATATATATATATATATATATATATATATATATATATATATATATGTATATATATATATATATATATATATATATATATATATATATATATATATATATATACTGTGTATATATATATATGTATATATACATATATTTACATAAAAAGTACAGTAAAACTGCAGGAAAGGGCACTGGGGGGTAATGTAATGTGATTTTATTTTATTTTGAACGATATCAGTGTGTTTGGTGCATTTTACATTCGAATTTGCCGCCGGTTCCACCCCCCGGCGGACGTCACGTCGCCGGAGACGGAAGCCGGGGCTCGCAGACGATCGGGAGAGAGCTCCGCCGCCGCACACCGCTCGCAGTCTTCGCTGGATCCCGGAGAAAAGGTAAGTAAAACCTCCTCCAGCATCCAGCGATCTTCTTAGCGCTACCCCGAGTGTGACTCGGGGTTACCGCTTTTGGCACTAAAATCTTACCCCGAGTCACACTCGGGAATACCGCTAGGAAGGTTAAAGCCTTTAAGTTGATTTGTTTTTAAAAACTTTTTTTTCATTGCTACATGTTTCCCAGGTCAGTACCTAGATCCCCATACACTTTTTTGGGGCAATAACTTGCATTTAAGCCTTCAAAATGAGGCCTTTTGATTTTTCGAGGTTCGAGCCCCATAGACTTCAATGGGATTTGTTTGAACAAACTTTTCCTCTGTTCGCGGGATTCTGGTTCGAACTGAACCAGGGGGTGTTCGGCTCATCACTACCCATGAGGAGGGATAGGTCCAGAAAAGTTTTAAATTCGGAAACTGTGATACGTTTCCAAGCAAATTCTTTGGCAAGGGTCAAATTTGGATTTGCGGTGATGAATTGATCGGCATAAATATTGCTTTCGTCCACAATAGATCTGTAAAAAATAGCTCCTAATAATCAAGAGAAGTAATATTGGCTGTTTCCACCTGAATTCCGGGTCGGTCAGTGAATGGGGGAATTACCGGCGCTGCAGAAGTGGTAGGCTCCCAATCAAGATTTTCAAGAGTCTGTACATCTGTGGTCAGCTAGGACTTGAAGACGCTTCCGTTTTCTTATGCAAGCCATTTCCTCCAAATACTGTTAAACAAAATCTTAAGCTTTTAAGTAGTTCTCCAGCCTTAGTTCCATAAAGCATTGCAAATACATGTAAATGATTAACTTCTGCATAAAATCCATATTCAGAGAGATCAATATCCCATCAGTACCCCATGGTGGGAAGGGAAACACCTCAAGAAGGATGGGGATGCCCCACGGTGGACGGGGATGCGCCATGGTGGACGCATGCAAGGAAAGGTGAAGATACCAAACAGTTAGCAAGGACAACCCAAGGAGGGGGGGGGGGGAGATATATCACAGTGGGCAAGCTTTAAGGTGAATTGACCCTTGAAGACAGAAGCTTTTACCATTTTGGTCGTTTACCCAGCAGTCAGTCCCTGTTGGGCGCCTGCACTGGAAATCGGCCTGTGGGTACACCAACCCATGTAGATGTCTGCCTGGAGCTGCCAGCTTTATTATCTATAAAAAAAATAAAAATCTACTGCAAGGCAGATCATTGGCCCATCACAGAGTAGATTTAGATTTATTTATGCACCAACCATATGCAGCATGTTCCCAGTGGAAACCGAGGGCTGCTCTAGTAAATTACTTCCAGAGATAACAAAATGTATAGGGATATTTTGTAATGACCTGCTCTCTGCTTTATTCTGTTATAAGAACCACCCAGACCCACCAAGAACCAGATCAGCCGAGTATTCCTCTAATTACATGGCACATTGTGTGACCACAGACAGGCTGTCTATAAATTAGCAGCACTAGGGGTACCTGTATAAGAAAAGGCACCCACTGCTGTCCTCCACTTCACACCTTGTGACATGTGAGGTAATAATGGCACGTCTCTATCCTGACATGGATCTATGTCTATCTCTCAGTAATGAGGATCCGTGTTTGTAACTAATAATAATACAAGAGGACAGAAATAGGAAATGTACTCCTTTATTGATGAGGGTACTATAGAGGGTGGAGCCATGTTACAGCTCTGATGAAGGTACTATGGAGGGTGGAGCCATGTCACAGCTTGGGTGAAGGTATTATAGATGGCAGAGCCATGTCACCGCTCTGATGAAGGTACTAGAGAGGGCATAGCCATGTCACCGCTCTGATGGAGGTACTAGAGATGGCTGAGCTATGTCACAGCTGTAATGAAAGTACTATAGAGTGCGGAGCCATGTCACAGCTATGATGAAGGTACTAGAGATGGCAGAGCTATGTCACAGCTGTAATGAAGGTACTATAGAGTGCGGAGCCATGTCACAGCTCTGATGAAGGTACTAGAGAGGGCATAGCCATGTCACCGCTCTGATGGAGGTACTAGAGATGGCGGAGCTATGTCACAGCTGTAATGAAGGTACTATAGAGTGCGGAGCCATGTCACAGCTATGATGAAGGTACTATAGAGGGGGAAGCCATGTCACAGCCAGTGGTAATTTTGGCGACTAAAATATTTTCGTCTACTAATTTAACACTATTTTAGTATACTAAAATATGACTAAAACAATTCAGATGACTAAAATAAGACTAAAACTTAATCGAAAAATTTACATCAAAATTAACACTACTCTGCTGGCCATTTCTAAATCGGCAGCACAATTCTATCCAAAGCCTGTAATAACAGCACATTAGGTCTAAACACGTATTTTACCACTGAATAAGCAAAGGTATGGGGCATCTACTAAACTGCTGAAAGAGAAAAATTAAACAAAAATGCTTTTGTTTTATATATATTTTCTTAATATTTAATGTTGGTAATATATTCAGGCAATATGTGCAATAACAATACAGCAAATAGAGTTTACAGTTTTTGTATTTTAAAGTTGTGCTGTTTGTCAAAAAGCAATATTTTTGTTTTTATGAAACTTGGTTTTATTTATAAAGATGTTAATATGTTTGTAGTGTATGTTCAAACCTTAATATCATATATTAGAACATATTAGATTTTTACTCCAAGAGTGCACAGCTCTGATGAAGGTACTATAGAGGGTGGAGCCATGTCACGACTCTGATGAAGGTACTATAGAGGGTGGAGCCATGTCAAAGCTCTGGTGAAGGTACTATAGAGGGCGGAGCCATGTCACAGCTCTGATGAAGGTACTATAAATGGTGGGGCCATGTCACAGCTCTGATGAAGGTACGATAGAGGGGGAGCCATGTCACGTCTCTGATGAAGGTACTATAGAGGGGGAGCCATGTCACAGCTCTGGTGAAGGTACTATAGAGGGGGAGCCATGTCACTTCTCTGATGAAGGTACTATAGAGGGGGAGCCATGTCACGTCTCTGATGAAGGTACTATAGAGGGGGAGCCATGTCACAGCTCTGATGAAGGTACTATAAATGGTGGGGCCATGTCACAGCTCTGGTGAAGGTACTATAGAGGGGGAGCCATGTCGCGTCTCTGATGAAGGTACTATAGAGGGGGAGCCATGTCATGTCTCTGATGAAGGTACTATAGAGGGGGAGCCATGTCACAGCTCTGGTGAAGGTACTATAGAGGGGGAGCCATGTCATGTCTCTGATGAAGGTACTATAGAGGGGGAGCCATGTCACAGCTCTGATGAAGGTACTATAAATGGTGGGGCCATGTCACAGCTCTGATGAAGGTACTAAAGCGGGTGGAGCCATGTCACAGCTCTGGGGAAGGTACTATAGAGGGGGAGCCATGTCACGACTCTGATGAAGGTACTATAGAGGGGGGAGCCATGTCACAGCTCTGATGAAGGTACTATAAATGGTGGGGCCATGTCACAGCTCTGATGAAGGTACTAAAGAGGGTGGAGCCATGTCAGTTCTGGGGAAGGTACTATAGAGGGGGAGCCATGTCATGGCTCTGATGAAGGTACTAAAGAGGGTGGAGCCATGTCACAGCTCCGATGAAGGTATTATAGATGGCGGAGCCACGTTACAGCTCTGCGTGTGTCACACACAGTAAGATCTGGGAACAACAAGTCGTCTCCTTTTCATTTGGAATGTGAGGAGTCCCAGCAGCTATGATGGCTTATAACAAGAAATGACAGGCAGATGACATCGCTATGGTATAAGCTCCCTATATTAATGATAAATGATCTCAAAATATCGTCCTCCCAGTGTAAATCTTATGACCCACTGGGGACACCATTGGGGATTACGTAGATCTTTCTATCCAGTCCCAATCCAACATCCAATTACGAAGGCTGAGGCTCCTCTCATTCCAGACACCATGTGGCGCTCATGTGTAGGACAGTAGATTGATGTCATAGCAGCCGTCCACCTGGAGAGAGAACAATACGAGAAATAAGATTAATTTCACTGTGGAGAGTCATGATACTGCACACTTACCCCACTGTGTAAACCGCCCCCACCGATGAACACAACAGTCACTTGACTTCTGCCACTGGGTCCTGGAGAGCCCCCACAACTGTTCTGATATGGGACTATTTATTCAGCAATCGGACAAAACAAAAAAAGTATCACATTTATACATTTCAAACAAGGCTTTATTTCAGAGATAGACCAGCCCTGTGTATGAATTTTTTGGGGGTGTTGCAGTGGCAGAACTACCAGGGTAACAAATGTCGCACTTGCGACTGGACTCTGACGTTCCACCACTGTCGGAGTGCCCCAGCTGGGCTTTCGGGGAATCATTCAGCTGCTGGGCTTCACACTTCCCACGGTGCACACACAGGAGGAGAGGGAGCAGATCGCTTCTTACCTCTCCCATCCGTTTGAGGGAGGATAGAGGGGGAACTGTCAGTGCAGGCTCTGGGCTGTATGAGAGAGAAGCTCTCAGCTC
Source organism: Pelophylax lessonae (assembly GCF_965119305.1). Lineage (NCBI taxonomy): Eukaryota > Metazoa > Chordata > Amphibia > Anura > Ranidae > Pelophylax > Pelophylax lessonae. The sequence goes on along the minus strand of NC_138775.1, from coordinate 19,728,676 downwards.
AGAGCCCTGCTTAGGAGGCACTGATAGCAGTGATAAGCGGCACTGATGGGGCTGCATTGATAATCAGTGCCCTGATTATCAGTGTAAACATTGTATTGACAGTCTTGCCAGTAACGGCTCTGCTTTTCTCACACAGACACTGTGGGAGGAAAGGACTGTCGATAACCGGCAAGTCTGTTTATATGTGATCAGCTGATCACATGGTAAAGAGCCGCTGTGATTGGCCCTTTACCGTGATCTGTGCTCAGCTATGTCCCAAGGACCCAGCTGTCATAGATTGCGCTGGATGGGCACCCCAGGGAGCATGCGGGAGGCAGACCTCTGAGCGGATGTTCGCAAACGCACTCCCAGAACAGGAAGCCCGAGGCTCAGATGAGGGGTGGGGGGAATAAGAGGGGCCCTTTATGGTTTCTTGCACAGATGCCCTGAAGGTTCTAGTTACGCCTCTGGTATTTTGCACATCCAATGTCCACAATCCACAACTTCTCCACTCTTGTTCATGGAAGGATATGGAGTTCCCCAAAAAGGTTACCCAGCTGCAGGGAGCCCAGCCAAAAGTTTCTGAGGTTGGTTGTCAAAGACACACCCCCTGGTGACAGGCTCCTCCCTAAATGACAGGACACTGCACATGTAACTGCACATGTGCACATGTGCCTGCTGACTAGTTTGATTTGCTGTCCAGAGGCTCCGACATCTGTCATCTTCGCTGACTTGCCTCACTTTACCACTGACATCACAGGGCAGTGGGGCCCCTGTAGGGAAGATATAGGGTCCCCTCTGGCTGGTCACACTCCCATCTATAGAGAGACTTCCATTGTGTGTGAAACTAATGACTTCCATTATTATAGTCTGGCCTCCACCTTCTTCTTGTGTTCAGCTACTCTCCCCCTCTGATCGGATACCCCTCTATCACATCTAAAAATTAACTCTCTCTGGTCAGGCACCCCCTTATCTTCTTTGCAATAAGATGCTTAAAGCGGAGTTCCGGCCACAAAATCGACATAGATTTTGGGCCATCCGCTTGCTTTTGGTCACCTGTAAAACAAATGGATAGTTGCGATTTTTTTTTTTTTTTTGTTTACTTCCGTCACTTTCTCTTTGCATTGATTCCTGGGAGCTGAACATCATCGCTCCCAGGAATCAATGCGCCTGCACCGGCCCCGCTTGTCACTTCCGGTGCGGGCGCTCATTCCCTGCTAAACATCTTCTGGGCATGCCCAGTAGCTGTGCAGGGATGACACCCGCGCACCGGAAGTGACGAGCGGGGCCGGTGCAGGCAGATTCTGGGAGAAGAGGACGCGCTGGCTTCCGCTGCCCACATCCGAGATGGCAGTGCTGGAGAAGAAATTTTCAAGGTAAGTATTTCTTCTAAAAGGTAAGTGCGACCCGGGACAGTTCAGAGGCTATCCATTGTGGAATGTACTAGCCCTGACTGTCCCGGGGGTATTTTTATTGAAAAAACATTTTCGTGGGCGGAACTCCGCTTTGAATGGATCTAAAGGCAGAAGGTTTTTTACCTTAATGTATTCTCTGCACTAAGGTTAAAAAAAACTTCTGCATGCAGCTCCCCCCCCGGCATACTTACCTCAGCCCGATTTTACTCCAGGAGTGTGCACGAGGGCAGATGCTCTCTTGGCTTTCTCTCTCCTAATTGGCTCAGAGCAAGCAGCGGGCGCCATTGGCTCCCGCTGCTGTAAATTACGGTTAGTAAGGAGGGGGCTGAACCCCACACTGATAGACACACACATAGAGCGGGGCTTGGGAGAAAGCACTAATGAGAGCCCCATAGCAAGTGGTGGCAGGGGACACAAGACGATGAGCAAAACCATTACATAGAGAAGGTAACTATAAGATGTTTGTTACCAGAATTTTAAGGAAAAAAAATTGAGCATTTAAAATCACTTTAAAGCGGAGTTCCGGCCTCAAATACCTTTTTTAACTAAAAATACCCCTATAATACTAATCCATCGCCCTTTACAGAAACGCTATTTTCATACTTACAAGGTGAACAGTATTGGATTTTAGTCAAAATATTACTTTTAAAAACGCTGTCTGGGCGCGGCCATCTTGGATGTTGGTATCTGAAGCCGCAGTGTAATCTGCTGTGCCCTTCTTCCTGATTCCAGAGAGTGTTCTGGGAGTTCTTCCTGATTCCAGTTTCCTGGGAGTGATGACAAACAGCTTCCAGGATGCAATGCAATGCAAAGGCGGAAGTGATGTCGGTGGCCGTGGCCACAGAGGGGGGAGAAGGAGGAAGTACAATCAAAAATGCCCTGAAAATAAGGTAAGGGACCCCCGAAAAAAATTGAAAATGCACAATTGTTGATCAGCATAGCGAGCACTCCAGGAATCACTAAAGTTGCAAAACAGGCCGGAACTCCGCTTTAAGATGAGGGGTGTGTCTGTGATGAGGGGCGTGGCAGTTACTCAGCCCTGCAAGCACAGAGCACTGGAAGAAGGGCAGGAAGTAACATTTTCCCTGTGATAAAAAAATGTATATTTCAGGGTCCCAAAGGATTGGTGACGGATATATATGCACATCTACTTACTGCCAGCTTGGCCACTGCCCCGCTGGCGGTTAGGTCCAAATAGCAAGCAATAATTCCCAATCTTTCTGACGAGGACTGGGAGGAGGCATGCTCCTGCCATTTATATTTATCACCAGCAGTTAACAATAAACTACTCCAAATTTACATGATTCACCAATCTTATCTGACTCCAATCAGGCTCCATGCAATGCATCGCATGTCATCTTCTAACTGTACAAGATGTAATACCCCTAGGGCTGACTTTCTCCATGTCATATGGCAGTGCCCGGTGATAGCCGGATACTGGCAGAGAATTGTTGAAATATTGTCCTCAGTGCTATCTACACCTGTACCTTTGACTACAGAGGTTTGTTTACTTGGTATCCTAGATGAAACGGTATGGCCCAGGCACCACAGAATTATAGTTGGGGAAACGCTCTTTCTGGCTAGGAAATCTATCACCCTGAAGTGGATTCAACCTACTCCTCCCACTATAAGGAATTGGTTACTAGCTGTTAATCAGATTTTGCCTTATGAAAAGGCTCTTTATGTGAATAGAGGATGTCCAGGGAAATATAATAAGATATTGGATGATTGGTGATCATCAATGCTAACTATGTGCTAATTGTGTAGGGATCCTGGTGCAATGCCCTGGGGTGGGGGGTGCACGACTGTCTGGCTGTGAGACACTGGTATATTTGCCCCTTATCCTTCCTATAACCAGCGGATTCACCATAGACAGTTAACACAGCAAAAGATTGTAGTTGTTTTATGGTTATTATTTTATTTGATCTGTTTGGATAAATGCCTGACTGCCCTCTGTGTTACTTCCTGTACATGACCAAAATCATATCTCTATGCTAATGTGTTGGCACATTCTTTTCCGTTTTAATTTTGTGCATGTAGTGTATGTTGTTTTTTTGCACACTTTTAAATAAAAATTAAAAAAAAAAAAAAAATGAATATTCCGGACACCTACATCGAACCTGCCGACACTCGCTGAGCTCTGATTGGACCGCATCACTTCCGTTAGCATCCACATCTGCTGCAGCTCGCTGGACACACGGTTGGGATCAGGTAGGCCCTGGCACATGAAAGACATGGAGATAAGATATACCTGATATCCACTGCTGGGTGGATAGACAACCAACATCACATTATACAGAGAATCATTCATCCTTCCACCCACAACTGCTGGAAAAATTGAACTATTTAAAAAAAGTATCTCAAAGTTATATTCTTCAGTTTTTGTGGTTGTAGAGTGCAAGGGTTAGACCCCCCCCCCCCCCCAGTCATATTTACATTGCAGTCTGTGTCCTTGTTGGGGAGATTCACCTTCTCGATAGATTATAATCTTCAGCTTCGCCTTTCTCCAATTTAAGGGAGTTCAGAACCGAAATCTGCTTCCTTGTGCCAGAGTGTCGCAGCCTGCACATCAGATCAGGCAAAGTACACCATGTGTCCAGAGAAATCTCCTCCATCAATGATCTTTCCCCATAGAAAGGGAACTTTGCTTAGTAATTAACATCTTCCCAACACTGAGTGGGGTATCATCAGCTGCCCACTCAACCCCCCAAACCTTCCCACAAGGTGGGCAGAGCAGCCTCTTGGTTGGTTGGCTGTCATGTGAAGGAGGGGGGAAACATTTATGGTTGTCACCAGTACAGGAATTGATGGGAATCCTCCCCAAAGGGACACAGAAAAAAAAAAAAAAACAGACAGGGGTTCTAACAATTTCCTTCCCCATCCAAAACTAACCTGTGCTGTGCAAAATATGAAGGGCTCTCACTATCACTAAACAGGAGCAATCGGAACACACAGAGTTGGGTGGAGAAAACACTGCACACTGCTCCTTCTATAACCAAAATCCCATAGTTGCCTATACTGACTCTTGGGGGTGTATTTATAAAAGAAGCTGCACAGCTATTCGTCCTGTGAAACTGCAGGTAAAAAATTGTTCTGAGCAAATGGTGGCAAAATCGAACGTTACTAGCCTATTTTCTCTCCAGGTTAAACAATATTATTCATACAGAATAGAGTGAATAAGGAATATACCACATTATGGCCACAAAATGCAGATGATCATAAACAATAAATAATTAGTTACAAAAGGTCATCAGTTCCCTCTAGTGGTCATTATGCAGTATTTTCCTGATTCACTCTATCTATTACCCACTTCAGCCCCCGGAAGGTTTTACCCCTTTAATGACCAGGCCATTTTTTGCGATACGGCACTGCATTGATTTAACTGACAATTGCACAGTCATGCAACGCTGTCCCCAATTAAAATTGATGTCTTTTTTTTCCCTACAAATATAGCTTTCTTTTGGCAGTATTTGATCACCTCTGCGTTTTTTATTTTTTGCGCTTTAAACAAAAAAATAACCACAATTTTGCAAAAAAAAAAAAGAACCTGAAAATTTCCTATCAAATACTTACCGTAAATTTTCCTTTCCTGATGGACTCCACAGCAGCATACGTATGGGTTCACCCCGCCTCCACTATAGGACCCCACTCTATTTGCTCTCAGCCAGAGGCCGCCTTCCATAACTAGCCTACTCATGACTCTGGGAGGGAACTTCTGCTGCCATGGAGTCCATCAGGAAAGGAAAGTTACGGTAAGTATTTGATAGGAAATTTTCCGTTTTTGTCCAGACTTGATGGCAGCATACATATGGGGAAAAAACTAGCCATACCCGGGTGGGCAATTGCAGATCAAAAGAAAAAGGTTTAATTGACACTGTCATCCGATAGGATTTGTAGAACAAAAATTAACAGAAGATAAAGAGGCCGGCTCTAAACAATAATGAGCCATAAATGTATTGATCGGGGAGCACAAGGCCGCCCTTCCCAATTACATTGGGAACCACATGCTGCAAAGGTTGTAGACACACTCCTGGTCGAGTGAGAGGTCACCATCCCCAAAGGAGCCAAGCCCTCGGCTCTGTGAGCCTGTCGGCTGCCCGCAGACAATTCATGCCACAATCGCCCTAGATGAGGCGTTTCCCTTTGTCCTTTCTGGCAAAAAGAATGAACAGGCATTCTGAAGCCTGAAGGAAGCTGTAGCTTGTAGATATAACTTCACAATATCTGAGAGATTCCTAGAACCAAAGGAAGGCACTGCTGAGAGTCAAACTCAGGATTCCCTGTTTACTAGACATGCGCTTTAACCAACTAAGCTACAGTGCGACCTCTCCCCTGTCTAAAGGACGCAAGTATTCCAAACATTGGTAGAACAATTTCTTGGTTCCCATGAAAGACTGATGTACCCTTAGGAATTGAGTCAAGCTTAGGTAAAAGCACCGCTCGAACTAGAAGAAAGTTAGGAAAAGTTCTCCATGACCAGTGAATCCATCTCTGAGGCTTTTTATGCTGACGTGATAGCCAGGAGAAAGGCGAACATGACAGAGATGCCTTTAACAGAGAAAGCCCTAGAACACTCCGCTCCAACTCCCAAGAGAGAGTTGAGAACAAGAGGGAGATTACATTTGGAAAACTTGAAGAGTTGTTGGACAGGAAAAGATGCCTAGACCTAGAAACACCTGTGAAGGCCAATAAAGCTGATCGATAGAGCCAGATCTAAACTGGAGGAAGCCCAGAATATTTAGAACTTCTAGATCAGTAAATGATCTGTCAGCAGCAGATATGTATTGCACAGACTTTGACCAGATTCACCAGTAAACTTTGTTTGGGTTCACTCTTTGGGCATTCGAGAGAAAGAGAGATGACTCTGGAGGAACAGCAGATGAGGATCTCCAATCTCAAGAACCAGACCGTCAGACGTAACCGTGCTGGACATGGACACAGAAATGTACCCAGTGACAGAAGGCCTGGCCTGATGAGAAGGGGCACTGGGTTCCGCTAGCTGAACAGTGCTAGCAAGGGGAACCATGGCCTAATTGGCATCATTGCCACTACCTCCTACTACCTGCTACTACTATCATTGCCACAGGCATCATTGCCACTACCTCCACAACTTCTGTTCAGGGTGTTCGTAGAAACCCGAGGATGACCAGGACTTGAAGAAACACGCAGGACCTGCTGCATTTCCAATGACCCATCAGAGCATCTGCACATGAAAAACCTCCACAGGTAGAGACCATTCGGTGTTGTCCAACTGGACTCTGGAAGGAAAGTCTTTTAGAATGTTCTGGACTCCGGGGAAATAAGCCTTTATGATGGGCTTGATTCTTCTGAGCCCAAGACATAATTGGCTCAGCTTCCTGTAATAGAGAACAGGCTGTGAGTCACCCCTTGTCTTTTAACATAGGAGACTGCCGTAGTGTTGATGAGCCTAAGAGCACTAACGCTCCCTTTGTTATATGGTAAAATGCCTGCAGGGTGCAGAAAGCTGCCCGTTGTTTCAGAATGTTCAACACAATCTTGTGAAATTGACAGCCTGCCTGCCTGCCATGAGTTATCTGCGACAGGCAGCAAGCCCCCCCCATGCTATATTGGTGGTATCTGGCGCGATTGTGAAACCAGGAAATAAGGCAATGGAATGGCGAATTAGCCAGTTTCTCCACTGCATCCACCAGGGAACTCACTCTCATGACTGATGTTATGTAGAATAACTGAATTCTTCTTCCTGGCTCCCACTGCTGGAGAAACCCCTTCCGGAAGGGCCATCTCCCTGGAGTTTTCACTTGACCATCGGTTCCGTAGAAACCATAGTGTTGATCATTTTAGAAACTGAAAGGCGCACAGGTGGGAAGAAGACAGGGCCAGGAGTATTCTGTTCCAGAACATCGGGAACCAGAGACAAAGCAACGGTCCACTTGATTATATCGAACTGTGTCCCAAGGCACACAAGAGACAGAGTGGGCTCCAGGTGTCTCCTTTTCAGAATCAACCGCCAGCCAAATTTTGAGGAGCAGCTGCCCTCTGTCTTGGGACAGTAGGAGAAGAACATCCAAGTAACTATGCAGGTGTATGCTCCGTACTTTGATATAGACCTTAACAACTAATAAGATCCTTTAAAACACACAGGGTGATGTTGAAAGCCCGAATGGTAGACAAGCAAGCTGGAGATGGTCTTGACCTACGGCAAACCGAAGGAACTTACAGAAGTCTTCTACAATGGGCACATGAAAGTAAGCATCTTTAGGTCTATTGGAAAGGAGCCAGTCACCTGGCTGGACCCCCTATGAATCAGGGACAAGGTTTCCATCTTGAACTTCTCCTTTTGATGAAAACTGGTTTAGGTGCGCAAAGTCTAAAATCGGCCTCCGCAAGCAGCTCCTCTTCATGACCATGAAGAGGCGAGTACATGCCATGAAATTTCTCGCATCCTGGGACTGGCACAGCAGCACTTTGCGGCACCAATGACTTTACGTAATACAAGAGTATATGCTTCATTTTACCTCAGAGTGAGGCAAAATTAGTGGAAATGAATCCAAGATGAGGAGGACTTCTGATGGACCATGCGTGTCCTAAAAAGACCGCTTTGACGTTCCAATAGTCTGAGGCACAAACTCAGTAGCTTCTTGGATACCCAAGGTCAAGCTTTTAGCATACATCTGAGAGATATCTAGCCTCTTCACCAACTCTTCCTAAAATCCAGCCCTGGTCTGTAAAAATGTGCAACCCCCGCATGCTCTGAACTTTGTCCTCTAGACTATGTTTTTTCCAGCCTAGCAGGCTCCGGTCCCGAGGCAAGACCCAACTTGCCAAACTTACAAAACTAAAAAGAATACAAAATAGGCTAGAAAGGAAAGGGTTAAAAACCCAAAAGGAGTGCCCAGGCAAGGGAGGAAAGGAATACTTAAAAAAAAAAAAAAAAAACTCTCTCATCTCCGCTACACAAGGGCTGGCCACAAGGGGGGGATACTGCACACACAGGTGATAGAACCATCAGGATCACACGCATCGGCAACACACAAGGGTGGTATTGCAGAGCATATACCTGTGATGATTGCACACCACATTTAGGGAAGCTGCAAGCTGCACACAGAGAAATCCCAACATCAGCAGTATTGACCGCTGATTAAAATTTCTCCACTGTAATGACACCACCACTGCAGGAATAACCCAGGGACACCAGGCGGGAAGAGAGAGCGGCAGCTTGGAACGCAAATGCGCTCCAGCCGCCATAGGCTGGAAGACACTAGAGCCAGGGAAAAAAAAACAGACAAACACACACAACTGCTGCCATAGAATGCAATATAAAAGTAAACATAACCGCACATGACCATGCCTGGATCCAGAAGACTCTGCTGCATGGGCCCAGGGTGTTTATGGCCACCTGCTAATAGCAAGGCTCTTAGACTGTACTGCCACTTTGCCTGCCAATGGCCAACCTTAAGCTCTTCATGGCACTGCATCCATCGCCCTTCTCCACCCCGCTAATAGCTGGGGACTGCTGGGGACTCCACATGGCACTGAATCCATTGCCCTTCTCTACCCCGCTAATAGCTGGGGACTGCTGGTGACTCCACATGGCACTGAATCCATTGCCCTTCTCTACCCCGCTAATAGCTGGGGACTACTGGGGACTCCACCTGGCACCAAATCCATCGCCCTTCTCTGCCCCACTAATAGCTGGGGACTGCTGGAGACTCCACATGGCACCTAATCCATCGCCCTTCTCTACCCCGCTAATATCTGGGGACTGCTGGAGACTCCACATGGCACCGTATCCATCGCCCTTCTCTGCCCCACTAATAGCTGGGGACTGCTGGAGACTCCACATGGCACCTAATCCATCGCCCTTCTCTGCCCCACTAATAGCTGGAGACTGCTGGAGACTCCACACGTCTTCTGGAGCACAGCTTGCCGAACAACCAGGCCTCGATCGTGAACACTTCATCCAAGGTAAGACTTCAACCATTCTGGTCCTTAGGAGGAGGACAAAATAAGGAACGCGGCCTCTGGCTCAGAGCAAAGATTTATGGGAGTGGGGTCCTTTAGGGGAGGAGTGGAGGCAGGCTTAACCCATACCTATGCTCCCATGGAGTCCGTCAGGAAAACAATATTTTTTACTTTCTGCTATTTAACATACCTAATAAAAAAAGTTTAAAAAAATAAATGTCTTTTATCAATTTAGGCCAATATGTATTCTACTACATATTTTTGGTAAAAAAAATCCTAATAAGCGTATATTCATTGGGTTCGCGCAAAAGTTATAGAATCTACAAACTATGGGATACATTTATTGACTTTTTATTTATTTTTATTGCTTTTACTAGTAATGGTGGCGATCAGCAATTTTTAGCAGGACTGGGACATTGCAGCGGTCAAATCTGACAATAAGTGACACTTTTTGGGGACCAGTGACACCAATACAGTGATCAATGCTAAAAAAAAAATGCACTGTTACTGTACAAATGACACTGGCAGGGAAGGGGTTAACACTAGGGGCAATCAAGGGGTTAAGTGTTCTCCTAGGGCAGTGATGGAGAACCTTGGCCCCCCAGATGTTTTTGAACTACATTTCCAATGATGCTCATGCACTCTGCAGTGTATTTGAGCATCATGTGAAATGTAGTTCCAAAACATCTGGGGTGCCAAGGTTCACCATCACTGTCCTAGGGAGTGCTTTCTAACTGTAGGGGGAGTGGATGCACTAGAGGAAAAGAGAGATCTGTGTTTCAGCTTAGCTTAGCTGAAACACAACATCTCTCTATTCCTCCCTGACAGAAGAAGAGCGGTCTGCCTTGTTTACATAGGCAGAGCACCATTCTCTCACTCTGACAAACGAATGGCGGGTCCCGGCGGCCATCGCAGCCGCTGGACCTGCTGATTGGCTCCCGCTGTGTCCAATCACAGCGGAAGCGGCGCGCGCACGCTGCCTAAATCTCATGCACAAAATCACGTACAGCAGTCGGGCCGCCCTGCCGCAGTATATATGCGGAAGACGGCCTGGAAGTGGTTAGGTATGAATAATTATATAGCCTAATAACATTCATTTTTGCCCCCTATTTGCAGCATCACAGGGTGACTACCTCTGCAATTTTTTTTTCTCATATACGCCCCTTGATGTACAGATCTCACTAGTGAGGTACCTTGTTCAGGCTTCGGAGTTGCTCCTTAGGAGGGAGATGATTCAGCCACCAGGAAAACCCTTTCTGGGCACTCTGGAGGACAAAAAAAATGGAAACAGATCAGGTGTGTCCTCATCTCACAGCTTTCTGTCATGATACAGCCAAAGAAAAGCGGCAATGTGTTATGAATATGTTTTTGCATTTGTAGATAGAATACATTTCAGACACTAAAGTAGGGTACACACACACTGTAAGAAAATCGGGCGACCGATTGTCCGATTTTCCTCATTGTTTCACAGCAAATTGGAACCGGTGAAAATTTTCTTACAAAATTTCGTACAAAAATTTTCGTACGACAAAGGCTTTTTTTGTTGTTTATTGCTTCTGATCATGCGCAGTCTTTCTTTTCTGATTTTTCTTGTACAAAAATCGTATGAAAACGGTACACATTAAACGAAAATCGTTAATTTTTTCCTGTACGAGAAAAATTTTGGAGTTTGTCCCTTCGAGAATTTTCGTACGAAAATTTTGAATCATCTGCAAAAAAGTTCTGTACGAAAAAAATCGTGCGAAAATTCTTTGGACGAAAATGTATTTTCTCAATAGTGTGTAAGAGGAAGTAAACTCCCCCAAAAAAAAATGAAAAAAAAAACCCTTTAAGAGGAAGGCATATGCATTGCATTGCATTTCATTCTCCATTAGGATCGGTTTCCTATTTTTGTGATCCTTGTGAGTGCCAGCATGGCGGAGCCTCCTAGCATTACTCTCTAGCATCCCCTCTCTTCCATCCATTACCTTGGGATACATGGTTCCATACTCCAGGGCTACATACCAAGACATGGCTACAATGGGGCACATCTCTATGGGCTAACTGCTATGTTTTGATCCAATTGTATAATGTGAGTATATATTATTTGCCATGATCACTGTATGGATTTGTCTGTGATGATATTGTTCAGTTACCTGAATATACTTCTATGTTTGTCATTATATTTATAGACCTCGGTACCTTGTTGCCATCTTCCCTTGAAGAAGAAATTATTAAGTTCCGAATAATGTTGCATATGTCAGTGTGAACCCTATGTTTAGTTGGGCATCTACACTCCTAGACCCACCCAGGGTTCCCAAAGTGAACTTATAGTACATGTGTACTAAGCTTGCATTGCTTTCAAAACTGTATTGTGATATTTTTCACTTTTTTACTAATTTGAATAAAATATATTGATTTTATATCTCTTACTATTATTACTTCACCTACTATGGCACTTTTCCACTGCAAGTACCGGCTCGGCTCTACACGGCCCTGCTTGGCCCGGTTTGGTTTTCCATTCCATGGTACCGCATGGTACGGTGTTGAAACGGTTCGGTACGGTTTGGTATGGTTTGCTTTTCCACTAAAGTAGAACTAAAGTAAATGGGTGGGATAACAACAATTCTCTAACCAATCAGTGGCTAGTAGTGACAAACAGTCAGCTGCATGCAAAGGATTGTGGGATATGGTACCGGTATGGTACCTCTTGGAACCACAATCAAGGTGGTACTGTTATGGTGCTTTTCCACTGCATGGAACCGAACGGTTCGGCACGCTTTTGTGCTTTTCCACTGCTGGTACCGCATGGTACGGTGTCGGAACGGTTCGGTACGGTACGGCGGCGCTTTTCCACTGCATGGAACCGAACAGTACGGTACGGTACGGCTCTGAAAAAACAGTACCTACTCGATTGTGGTTCCAACAGGTACCAAACTGGTACCATATCCCACAATCCTTTGCATGCAGTCACTACTAGCCACTGATTGGTCAGAGAATCCCACCCACCCCGTTGTTATCCCACCCACTTAACTTTAGTACTACTTTAGTGGAAAAGCAATCCTATACCGTACCGTACCGAACCGTTCCAACACTGTACCATGCGGTACCAGCAGTGGAAAAGCAAACCGGGCCAAGCAGGGCCGAGTAGAGCCGAGCCGGTACTTGCAGTGGAAAAGTGCCATTAGAGAGCCGTACCGTTTGGTTCCATGTAGTGGAAAAGCGCTGCCGTACCGTACTGTACTGAACTGTTCCTACACTGTACCATGCGGTACCATGCAGTGGAAAAGCACAAAAGCGAGCCGAACCGTTCGGTTCCATGCAGTGGAAAAGCACCTCTACAGTATCTACTGCCTATAAAGTTCCATTGGGGGCCCTTTCCGTTTTTTTGTTCCATTGTTTCTGATCATGAGCAGTCTTTCATTTCTGATTTTTCTCATACGAAAACAGTACACATTAAGTGAAAATCGTTCATTCTGTTCCTGTACGAGAAAAATTTTGGAGCTTGTCCCTTCTGAAATTCTCCTGCAGAAGGTCGGAATCGGCTATAGAAAGTTGTGTACACACTATACGGAAATCGTAGGAAAGTGCTTTGGATGTAAATTCTCGCCAGATTTTCTTATAGTGTGTACGAGCCTTAACTCTCAGCCAATAACCTCGGGGGAGGGTTTCATCTCACTTGCTGGGTGGGGGGAATCTGGCCTTTCAAAGTGGCCATAAGTTATATGTAGTTTATTTGACTGCAATGAATATTAAAAATGAGTCCAGCAGTGGATAATTCCCCCAAAAAAGTCCAAAAGCTCAAAATAAGGTAATGTGGATATGTTGAAGGCTCTTCACTCTCATAAATTAAGTGCTCCACCACAGTAAATAATTCCCAAACTCAAATCCAAAATTCTAAAATGTGATGTGCATATTTTGAAGGCTCTTAAATCAAGTGCTCCACCGCCAAACAAGTGATGCTCCACCGGCCTAATTGCTTGCTCCCCTTATTAATGGGCCCATAAACTAATTCAGGTCAATAAAGCATATTACAATCACTTATCACATCAATGGTGCAATGAACCCCCCGGTTTGGATCAGATTGGATCATATTTAGATGTAAACAGCCTCAACTGGCTCCATCCTCAAAAGGTACTCGGGACCTAGGGAGGCGGAGCCAGGTGACGTAATTCCCAGACAGGATCGTGAATCCTCAGACTTTATTTGAGAGCCTATACAGCTGGTCAGCTGATGACATAAGCTGGAGGATCATTGCACCATTGATGTGATTGTAATATGCTTGACTGACCTGTTTTAGTTGATGGGTCCATTAACAAGCTGAGTATGCAACTTAGCCGGTGGAGCATCACTTGTTTGGCGGTGGAGCACTTGATTTATGAGCCTTCAACATATGTACATCACTTTGTTGAATTTTGGATTTGAGTTTGGGAATTATTTACTGAGGTGGAGCACTTATTTATGAGGGTGTAGAGCAGGGGTGTCCAAACTTTTTTCAAAGAGGGCCAGATTTGATGAAGTGAACATGCGTGAGGGCCGACCATTTTGCCTGACATTCTTTGGACCATTAAAATGAAATGCAAATGAACTATTTTATGCAAAGTTTATTGCAAACGGCATACTTTTCATTTCGTCACATGGATGACAAATCTAAACAGGTGTTATGCCAGTTATCATGGAGAGAGCGCTGGTTCTGTCATAAAATGGCCAAATTTATTTGTGTTTTTTAGTGCTCCCTTATCAGGCTAAAGCCTCGTACACACGATCAGATTATCGAACGATCTGTCGTCCATTTTTTGTTGCATGCTAGTCTGATGTGGAAAGTGAAGAGGTTACTTTCATACGAAAATTCCCGTACGACAGAATTCTACTTCAGAAGTGATGTCATGTGTTGGATTGTTTTGTATGTGTTCTTTCGTTTCTGAGCATGCCTAGTCTCGCTCTTATGATTTTTTTCGGATGAAAACTGTACTAATCAAAGGAAAATCAGACATTGTGTTGACGGACGATAAAAAACTTATAGCCTGCACATCCAGATTTTGTCGTCCGAAAATTCGTTATCGGCTGTTGAAAGCACCATACTAACAATCCGAAAATCGGCAGATCGTTCGTCGGACGAAATTTTACTTCCAATTTTCGTATCGTGTGTACGGCCCTTAAGTCTGAGGCCATATTGAGCAAGGGATATAAAGCTAGTGGGGATGGGCAGTGGATGTAAACATTTAGTGTATTCACAAGTAACATGGGTGTTGAAAGATCCAGAGATCCCAGTGGTCCTGAGCAGCGCTCTGAGATTCACAGGGACCACAACAATAGATTTTTCCAAATGATCTGTGGGGCCGTATTAAAGCGGCCTAGGGGCCGCAATTGTCCCGCGGGCAGGACTTTGGACATGCCTGGTGTAGAGCCTTCAACATATGCACATTATCTTATTCTGAGCTTTTTGACTTGTTTTTGGGAATTATCCACTGCTGGACTCATTTTTAATATTCACTGCAGTCAAATATACTGCACTGATTCACTTGGGATTGCACAATTTAATAATGGTTATCAATTTGTGTTGTTATTTAGTTTAATTCATTTTGTGTTTATTTAAATCTTTGTTGTTAGGGGGTTAGTCAATTGCTATAGCAGTGCAAACACACAAGATTTGTATTTAGCACAATCAGTGTTTTCAACAGCTTGTTTAGAATTTATCACACTTGGAATTTGTAGATGTGTACGGCACCCCTAGGTTTCATTTGTCATTAGTTATATGGACCGGTTGGTTCTGATGGCTGGGTCAGAATAAGGATTTGAGCATACTCAAGCACCATATGTCTGCTCCATATAAAGGTTTTGTTGGTCTCTAGGTGATTCTGTACAACCAGGACATACCATTTCACATCTGCATGCAGCTCAAAATGCGAAGGAATCTGTTCCATCTCCCTGCAAATACCATTTTAGATTTCATTGGAGATGAAACAAAACCCCTCTGATAATACATATTGACAACATTGTCATCACACAAGTCACCCTCAAGTCAGTGAATGCGGAACAGTCCCAGGACAACCAATGTGACATCAGAGATATGAATTGTATCCGACATAGCAGGGGAAGTGGTGGAGCCACTTTAGCAGAACATTCGCGGACCTGGAACGTACCTGTCGGCCAGATGGATTAATCTGAAGATCTTCAATAGTAAATGTCGTCCAGACTGGGGATGGCTGGCGCAGGATGAGACGGATGGAGCTGACATGGTCTGTAGCGCAGAGCATCTGTTGGGATATAACAGACTCAGTGAACACATTCATTTATAAGCGGAGGACATAAACAGCCCCAAGGCTGCAGATAACAATGTCACCCAGCTTCCTGGTGTCATAGATGGTCTGAAGGCTGCAAATAATGCCACCCGGCTTACCTGATACCTTCATTTAAAAGTAGAAGATGGAGATGGCCACAAGGCTGCAGATAACAATAAAACCCAGCTCCATGGCTCTAACCAACAATATGATACAGCTCCCTGATTTCAGAGATGGCTCCAAGGCTGCAGATAACAATGTCACCCAGCTTCCTGGTGTCATAGATGGCCTGAAGGCTGCAAATAATGGCACCCGGCTTACCTGATACCTTAATTTAAAAGTAGAAGATGGAGATGGCCACAAGGCTGCAGATAACAATAAAACCCAGCTCCATGGCTGTAACCAACAATATGACCCAGCTCCCTGATTTCAGAGATGGCTCCAAAGCTGTGGGCAATAATGCCACCTGGCTTACCTGATAATTTTATTTAAAAATGGGGAGGGCAGAGACATACACAGCGCTGCAGATAACAATGTCACCCAACTCACCTAATGCATTTATTTATTAGTGGAGGACAGAAACTTCCCCAAGACTGGAGACAACAATGTCACCCAGCTTCCTGGTACCACAGCCAACTCCAAGGCTGCAGACAATAATGTCACCCAGCTTCCTGGTGTCAGAGGCAGCTCCAAGGCTGCAGACAATAATGTCACCCAGCTCCTTGGTGTCAGAGACAACTCCAAGGCTGCAGACAATAATGTCACCCAGCTTCCTGGTACCACAGACAGCTTCAAGGCTGCAGACAATAATGTCACCCAGCTCCTTGGTGTCAGAGATGGCTCCAAGGCTGCAGGCAATAATGTCTCACAGCTCCCTGGTGTCAGAGACAGCGCCAAGGCTGCAGACAATAATGTCACCCAGCTCCCTGGTGTCAGAGGCAGCTCCAAGGCTGCAGACAATAATGTCACCCAGCTCCCTGGTGTCAGAGACAGCGCCAAGGCTGCAGACAATAATGTCACCCAGCTCCTTGGTGTCAGAGACAGCTCCAAGGCTGCAGACAATATTGTCACCCAGCTCCCTGGTATCAGAGACAGCGCCAAGGCTGCAGACAATAATGTCACCCAGCTTCCTGGTACCACAGACAGCTTCAAGGCTGCAGACAATAATGTCACCCAGCTCCTTGGTGTCAGAGATGGCTCCAAGGCTGCAGACAATAATGTCACCCAGCTTCCTGGTACCACAGACAGCTCCAAGGCTGCAGACAATAATGTCACCCAGCTCCTTGGTGTCAGAGACAGCTTCAAGGCTGCAGACAATAATGTCACCCAGCTCCTTGGTGTCAGAGACAGTGCCAAGGCTGCAGACAATAATGCCACCCGGCTTACCTGATACTTTTATTTAAATGTGGAGGACATAGACAGCCCCAAGACTGCAGACAACAATGTCACCCAGCTCTCTTGTGTTGGAGACATCTCCAAGGCTGCAGGCAATAATGTCTCACAGCTCCCTGGTGTCAATGATGGCTCCAAGGCTGCAGGCAATAATGCCACCCTGCCTACCTGACATCTTTATTTATGAGTGGAGGACAGAGACCTACCCAAGGCCGCATGCAATAATGTCTCACAGCTCCCTGATTTCAGAGATGGCTCCAAGGCTGCGGGTAATAATGCCACCGGCTTACCTGATAGCTTTATTTTAAATGGGGAGGACAGAGACATACCCAGCGCTGCAGATAACAATGTCACCCAACTCACCTAATGCATTTATTTATGAGTGAAGGACAGAGACTTACCCAAGACTGGAGGCAACAATGTCACCCAGCTCCCTGGTATCAGAGACAACCCCAAGGCTGCAGACAATAATGTCACCCAGCTCCTTGGTGTCAGAGACAGCACCAAGGCTGCAGAAAATAATGCCACCTGGCTTACCTGATACTTTTATTTAAATGTGGAGGACAGAGATGGTCCCAAGACTGCAGACAACAATGTGACCCAGCTCTCCAGTGTCAGAGACAACTCTAAGACTGCAAACAATAATGTCACCCAGCTCCCGGATGTCAGAGACAACTCAAAGGCTGCAGACAAAAATACCTCCCGGCTTACCTGATACTTTGATTTAAATGTGGAGTACAAAGACGGCCCCAAGCCTGCAACAATGTCACCCAGCTCTCTTGTGTTGGAGACATCTCCAAGGCTGCAGACAATAATGTCTCACAGCTCCCTGATTTCAGAGATGGCTCCAAGGCTGCAGGCAATAATTCCACCCAGTTTACTGTTAGAGAAATTAAGAATGTCTTTATAATCATTTATGTATAAGGCTGACTGTGACTCCATTTTGTTCTGCTTGAATACAATCTAACTGGTTTTAAATGCCCTATACTATATATGGTAATGGCTAGATTTCAGAGTTTGTAAGATGAAGCTTCTTCCCCTTTAAGGAAATGGCAATAAAAACAGACATTCCTCATTGTCCTTGGGGAAGAGTTAAAGCGGATTTCCGGGCACAGAAGTCATTTTTTAATAAACATACCCCCGGGACAGTCAGGGCTAGCACATTCCACAATGGCTAGCCTCTGATCTGTCCCGGTTCGCACTTACCTTTTAGAAGAAATACTTACTTATAAAATTTCTTCCACAGCGTTTCCATCTCTCTTGTGGGCAGCTGAAGCCGGCGCGGTCCTCTTCTCTGTCTTCTTCTGCGTCTTCTTGTCCCAGAATGCGCCTGCACCGGCCCCTCTCGTCACTTCCGGTGCGGCGCCGCATTCCTAAACAGCTTCTGGGCATGCCAGGCGTCGCCCGGAAGTGACGAGCAGGGCCGGTGCCGTCGCATTGATTCCTGGAAGCGATGGCGTTCAGCTCCCAGGAATCATAGCGAGACAGGAAGTGACGGGGTGAGCCGCGGCTCCGAGGGAGGAAGTACTCTGAGGTGAGTATTTACGATCTTCAATTAAAAGGTGAGTAAACAAAAAAAAAAAAAAAATAACTATCCAATTCCTTTTCAGGTGATCTCGAACTAGCGGAGGGGCACAAAAAAAAAATATCGTTTTTGTGCCCGGAACTCCGCTTTAAGTCGGGAGGTTTAACTGTATATAAAATGAGCCAGCTAGCTTAAGAAGGCAGACAAGTGTCAGATAAGAAGCCAACTAGGCTAGCTACAGTGTATGGAACCCTATACCACGGGTCACAGGCGGCTAGAACCGGTGGGTGAATATCTGACAATCTCCTGTACTTGTCTCCTCGTATACGAGAAATAAATCTTCCTTGTAATCAGCTTGTGGTCTAAAGATGATTTCCCTGACACTTACCTGACAGCTTTATTTATGAGTGGAGGACAGAGACCTACCCAAGGCCGCAGGCAACAATGTCACCCAGCTCCCTGGTGTCATAGATGGCTCCAAGGCTGCGGGCAATAATGCCAACCGGCTTACCTGATAGCTTTATTTATGAGTGGAGGACAGAGACAACCCCAAGGCTACAGATAACAATGTTACCCAACTCCCTGGTGTCAGAGACGACCCCAAGGCTGCAGATAACAATGTCACCCAGCTCCCTGGTGTCATAGATGGCTCCAAGGCTGCAGATAACAATGTCACCCAGCTCCCTGGTGTCAGAGACGACCCCAAGGCTGCAGACAACAATGTGACTGTTGTGATGTATCCTCTTCCTCTTTGGGGGCTGTTGCCCTTCTGACACCCAAACCAGGACAAAGGTTTTATCCAGAGTCCCACTTTAGGGCACATGAAGGGACTCCACTCTTCACTCCACACATAATAGTAAAAGGCTCCCCTCCCCCCCAGACCTGTGATCTCCACCCTCACCTGGGGAGCGTGGAGGGAGACGTAGTCCTGGGAGCCGTCCTCGGTGTGGGGGTTCGCCATCAGCCGCAGGTCCCTGACGCACGTCCGCCATCTTCTATTCTTGGGGTCGGATTTCTTCCTCTGCTGGATCCTCACCGTCAGGAAGGCCGTGTAGAAATTCTTAAAGGAGATCTCCTGCGGGAGAGACGGGGGAGGGGTGAGGACCTAGAACTGGAAGGTCAGTTTTGGGCGGATTCAGAGATTTCGAAGTCGCTATTCTAGGCGGAGTCACAGGTGAGACTTACGTGGACGGTCTGAGGTTTCTGGAGGGTGACATCGATGACGTACACGCCGGGGCGGCCCAGCTCCGACTTCCCATCCCCCACCTGGAGGGGGAGCGCCGCTTTCACTGTACATGGAGCTGAATCCTGAGCCATGACACCTAGGAGGGGGAAGGGGGACAGAAATTAAAGGGGTACTCCACCTACAAATGATATTTCAGCTGGTAAGGCTTCTCCTATGTGAGATGTGAGCAGAGGAGGACTGTGTGGGTCCTCTAGTCAGCTGGAAGGGGGAAGCAGACTGCTGTATTCACGGAGAAAGGTCACTTCTGGGTGGTGTTGGCCTCTTAGTGAATACGGCGATATGAAGGGCTCATCCCCCGATTCACCTCATTCATTCCTCATTTGCCCTCACCCAACATGGCGCTGGCTCCCTTCACTCCCAATCTCCGCACTACGCCTGCCCATATCCAATATGGCCGCCAGCAGGTCACCTGATTCGGCGTCTCTTCGTTTCCGTGGAAATGGGAGAGCAGCTGACAGACGTGCTGGTCACATGACTGAACAGGAGCCCCGCCCACAGGCAGGTGCTGAACTGGGCGCTCGGTGAGAGGGCGGGGCCAGATTATCTCAGTGTCTGTCATGGCGGCGGCTCAGGTGAGAGGTCGAGGGTGTAAGGAGGGACTACAACTCCCAGCATGGCCCAGGAGGGAGGGGAGGATGTTTTATGAGAGGGGAGCCTCCCTTCTTGTTGTTCTTCGTTATGTTATTGTTATCTGCAGCCTTGTGTCTGACAGACCCCCATAGAGAGCTGAGGGCAGCAGACACCCCAACCTGCAAAAACTCATTCCAGGGAGGGGGTGGCACTCCGCCCCCAACCACCAATGTAACACAAGTGGTGGAGGATGATCAAATGAAGTGCAATCAGTATACAGAGGATTACTTCTTCTGAGATATTAAAGGAACACTCAGACCAAAATTAACTCTTCAGTGATTTGAAGTGGTGATGGTGGTTGAAGTCAGAAACACTTCACATGCTGGGATATTTACAAATATGCTTTACTGCTGGCGGGTACGGCTGGCTCAGGCTGGTCCTGCTTTGGGTACTGCTGGCTGGTACTGGTGTGGGTACTGCTGGCTGGTACTGGTATGGGTACTGCTGGCTCTGGCTAGGATTGGTGTGGGTACTGCGAGCTCTGTCTAGGACTGCCTTGGGTACTGCTGGCTGGTAGTGGTGTGGGTACCTCCTGCTGGTACTGGTGTGTGTACTGATAGCTGGTACTGGTGTGGGTACTGCTGGCTCTGGCTGGTACTGGTGTGGGTACTGCTGGCTCTGACTGGTACTGGTGTGGGTACAGCTGACTATGGCTGGTACTGCTGGCTGGTACTGGTGTGGGTACTGCTGGCTGGTACTGGTGTGTGTACTGATAGCTGATACTGGTGTGGGTACTACTGATTATGGCTGGTACTGGTGTGGGTACTGCTGGCTCAGGCTGGTACTGGTGTGGGTACTGCTGGCTGGTACTGGTATGGGTACTGCTGGCTGGTACTGGTGTGGGTACTGCTGGCTCAGGCTGGTACTGGTGTGGGTACTGCTGGCTGGTACTGGTGTGGGTACTGCTGGCTGGTACTGGTATGGGTACTGCTGGCTCTGGCTAGGACTGGTGTGGGTACTGCGAGCTCTGTCTAGGACTGCCTTGGGTACTGCTGGCTGGTAGTGGTGTGGGTACCTCCTGCTGGTACTGGTGTGTGTACTGATAGCTGGTACTGGTGTGGGTACTGCTGGCTCTGGCTGGTACTGGTGTGGGTACTGCTGGCTCTGACTGGTACTGGTGTGGGTACAGCTGACTATGGCTGGTACTGCTGGCTGGTACTGGTGTGGGTACTGCTGGCTGGTACTGGTGTGTGTACTGATAGCTGATACTGGTGTGGGTACTACTGATTATGGCTGGTACTGGTGTGGGTACTGCTGGCTCAGGCTGGTACTGGTGTGGGTACTGCTGGCTGGTACTGGTATGGGTACTGCTGGCTGGTACTGGTGTGGGTACTGCTGGCTCAGGCTGGTACTGGTGTGGGTACTGCTGGCTGGTACTGGTGTGGGTACTGCTGGCTGGTACTGGTATGGGTACTGCTGGCTCTGGCTAGGATTGGTGTGGGTACTGCGAGCTCTGGCTTGGACTGCCTTGGGTACTGCTGGCTGGTAGTGGTGTGGGTACCTCCTGCTGGTACTGGTGTGTGTACTGATAGCTGGTACTGGTGTGGGTACTGCTGGCTGTGGGTACTGCTGGCTCTGACTGGTACTGGTGTGGGTACAGCTGACTATGGCTGGTACTGGTACTGCTGGCTGGTACTGGTGTGGGTACTGCTGGCTGGTACTGGTGTGTGTACTGATAGCTGATACTGGTGTGGGTACTACTGATTATGGCTGGTACTGGTGTGGGTAATTCTGGCTCTGGTGGTGTGGGTACTGCTGGCTGGTACTGGTGTGGGTACTACTGGTACTGGTGTGGGTACTGCTGGCTCTGGCTACTACTGCTGTGGGTACTGCTGGCTGGTAGTGGTGTGGGTACCTCCTGGTGGTACTGGTGTGTGTACTGCTAGCTGGTACTGGTGTGGGTACTTCTGGCTGGTACTGGTATGGGTACTGCTTAGGGCTGAACGATATTCGATGTAACATCGAATATCGTGCTGCTGCCGTGGGCGATAGTCACATCACCGGATCATGCGATATTGGGGACTCACAGTGAAGGAAGGTAGAAGAATACAGCCCGACATCCGTCCCACATGTTAAGTCCGTCCTGCAGCTCTCCTGACTGAGCGGTGAGCAGCGGCACAGGGAACCAATCACGCGTGCCTGCACACCTGATTGGTTCACTGTGCCGCTACTCACGACCTGATTGGTTCGCTGTATTGTGGGGACTGGGAGTGTGCTTCCGGTGCGAAGGAGCTGCCTGGTGGAGAGGACTACAACTCCCAGCGTTACTCCCACTTCCCCCAGCCAGAGAGATTCCCCCTCCCTCCGGGAGAACCGACTTCACAACCTGATCATGAGGGACAAACAGAAGAGGCAGAGGGAGCGCACGTGGGCCGAGGCTGCCAAGAAGGTACCAAATACGGAGGGGAGTCGACTGTACCATGTACACCAAGAAGAGGCGGGTATAAATATTGCAACATATATCGTTGGGGAAAAAATATCGCAATGTGATTTTTTTTTTTTTTTTTTTCCAAATATCGTTCAGCCCTAATACTGCTGGCTCTGGCTGGTACTGCTGTGGGTACGGCTGGCTGGTACTGGGCTGTGGGTACTGCTGGCTCTGGCTGGTACTGGGCTGTGGGTACTGCTGGCTCAGGCTGTAGGACAGTATAAGGACCCCTCCATTTTTGTCTTAAGGTGGTTGTGTCCGTTTGGACATCCGCCCTCTCCCCCGTTGTCCCTGGGCGGTCGGTCCGGCGGGGCACCCACAGAAATTTAGGAAGTGGCTCGCAGCCTACTAGGCCACAACCGAGTGGGCGCCCCCGTGGGAGGCGGCCCCCAGTACGGCTTGGCTCCCCCAGTACGCTCTCTGTTGCCTCTGTGGGATTTCAATTTGATTCTTGCTGTCGGTACTCCAGTAACCGCCTTTCAAAGATATTCATGAGCTTCCTCTGCTTACATTGTCTCAGAAGGTAGCCCTCTTGGTGGCTATTACTTCTGCATGCAAAGTGTCGGAGCTGGCGGCGTTGCTTTGTCGTTCATCTTACCTGGTGGCTCACAGAGATAGTGTCGCCCTTGTCCTTCCTAAGGTTGTTTCTGGTTTCCATCTGAATGAAGACATTGTGTTGCCTTCCCTGTGTCCTAGGCCTAAACCTCCTAGGAAGATTGCATTGCACTCTCTGGATGTGGGTCGGGCGCTCAGGGTGTACCTTGCGGCAACCGAGTCGTTTAGGAAATCAGCGTTACTGTCTGTCCTTACGGATGGACCTCGCGAAGGGTTGGTCGCGTCTGCCATGACCATTTCCAGATGGACAAGACAGACAGTGGTGCAGGTCTATTCCATCAAGGATCAGGTTCCTCCATTCCCTATTAACCACTTGCCGACCGCCGCCCAACTATATACGGCGGCGGTCAGCCCCTCCCAGGCAAAGTGACGTACCGGTACGTCACTAGCCTGGGAGCGAATAGGGGGCGAGCACGTGCCGCCAGAGGTGCGCTCCCTCCCCTGCTCGTACACGAAGGAGCCGGCGCGCGTGACCAGCGGACCCAATGTCCGCCGGTCACTCGCGATCGTCGGTTAGAGAGGGAGAAAGGCAGGCGGCTAATGTAAACAAAGCCGCCTGTCATTCTTCCCTGTGTAAAAGCACAGATCACTCGGTCCTGCTATGTAGGACCGTTGATCTGTGCTGTTACACACACACAGCAACATCCAATGACAGTTAGAAGCACGCCCCTTAGGACACACTTAACCCCTCCCTCTCCAATAAAGTTAACCCCTTCCCTCCCAGTGTCATTTTTACAGTAACAGTGCATATGTATAGCACTGATTACTGTAGTAATGTCACTGGTAACCCCAAAAGTGTCAAAAATGTCAGTCAAGGGTCCGATCTGTCCGCCGCAATGTCGCAGTCCCGCAAAAAAAATCGCAGTTTGCCGCCATTACTCGTTAAAAAAATAAAATGACAAAAATCTTTCCCTTAGTTAGTAAATGCAATAACTTTTGCGCAAACCAATCAAAATACGCTTATTGTGATTTTTTTTTACCAAACATAGGTAGCAGAAAACAAATTGGCCAAAAATTTAAAAAAAATTAGATTTTTACATTTTTTTGGTGGGAATTTCATATAAAAAAATTTGAAAAATATTGTTATTTTTGCAAAATTGTCGCTCTTTTTTTGTTTATAGCTAGTGTTGAGCGAACACGGACTGTATTATTCGTGTTCGTACCGAATAATTGGATTTTTTGTACCCGAACACGGACACGGACACTTTACTGTATGTTCGGGTAAAAATCCGTGTTCGGTCGTTTTATTTCCGGGTTTTGCATGCTTTGGCGCTCTTTTCATGGCGGGCTTTCAACAGCCAATCAACAATCGTTTAACTGGTGTGCCTTAAGCCATCCCAGCCATGCCTGCAAATGTCTTAGTAGCTGTGATTGGCCGTCTGAAGCATGTGACCAAGTCTTTATAAGTTCGAGGCAGCCGCAGCGGCGTCATTATGCTGCTTATATCAGGGACAGAGCACACATCAACGTGCTGGCTGCTGATTAGGGAAAGATAGGCAGGAAAAAACCATTTGTGTCCGGATAGAATTGAGGGACAGGTCGGAGTGTTTAGGCAGGGCGAGTTGTAGGCATTTTAGGGATAGAGTCTGCTGAATTATAGGGTCAGTGTCTTCTACAAACTACAATCGATATTGCTGTGTGGGGGGTGGGGTGAATCTGCACTCAATCCTGATCTACGATCTCTTCTCAATCCTGTTAGGGACAGAGTCTGCTGAATTTTAGGGAAACTGTGTTCTACAAACTACAATCGATATTGCTGTGTGGTGTGGGATTGGAGATAGGCAGGTGTCAGTGATCCACATCCATTTTTCTGTGTGTGAGCTGCAGTGAACACAATCTTTTTGGGGTGCAGTGAACAAAATCTTTTTGGGGTGCAGTGAACACAATCCTTTTTGGTGTGCAGTGAACACAATCTTTGTGGGGTGCAGTGAACAAAATCCTTTGTGGGGTGCAGTGAACACAATCTTTTTGGGGTGCAGTGAACAAAATCCTTTTTGGGGTGCAGTGAACAACATCCTTTTTGGGGTGCAGTGAACACAATCTTTTTAGGCTGCAGTGAACACAATCTTTTTAGGCTGCAGTGAACACAATCTTTTTGGGCTGCAGTGAACACAATCTTTTTGGGCTGCAGTGAACACAATCTTTTTGGGCTGCAGTGAACACAATCTTTTTGGGGTGCAGTGAACAAAATCTTTTTGGGGTGCAGTGAACACAATCCTTTTTGGTGTGCAGTGAACACAATCTTTGTGGGGTGCAGTGAACAAAATCCTTTGTGGGGTGCAGTGAACACAATCTTTTTGGGGTGCAGTGAACAAAATCCTTTTTGGGGTGCAGTGAACAACATCCTTTTTGGGGTGCAGTGAACACAATCTTTTTGGGGTGCAGTGAACAAAATCCTTTGTGGGGTGCAGTGAACACAATCTTTTTGGGGTGCAGTGAACACAATCTTTTTGGGGTGGAGTGAACAACATCCTTTTTGGGGTGCAGTGAACAAAATCCTTTTTGGGGTGCAGTGAACAAAATCATTTTTGGGGTGCAGTGAACACAATCTTTTTGGGGTGCAGTGAACACAATCTTTGTGGGGTGCAGTGAACACAATCTTTTTGGGGTGGAGTGAACAACATCCTTTTTGGGGTGGAGTGAACAACATCCTTTTTGGGGTGCAGTGAACACAATCTTTTTGGGGTGCAGTGAACACAATCTTTGTGGGGTACAGTGAACAGAATCTTTGTGGGGTGCAGTGAACACAATCTTTGGGGGGTACAGTGAACACAATCTTTTTGGGGTGCAGTGAACACAATCTTTGTGGGGTGCAGTGAACACAATCTTTTTGGGGTGGAGTGAACAAAATCATTTTTGGGGTGCAGTGAACAACATCCTTTTTGGGGTGCAGTGATCAAAATCCTTTTTGGGGTGCAGTGAACACAATCTTTTTAGGCTGCAGTGAACACAATCTTTTTGGGCTGCAGTGAACACAATCTTTTTGGGCTGCAGTGAACACAATCTTTTTGGGCTGCAGTGAACACAATCTTTTTGGGCTGCAGTGAACACAATCTTTTTGGGGTGCAGTGAACAAAATCTTTTTGGGGTGCAGTGAACACAATCCTTTTTGGTGTGCAGTGAACACAATCTTTGTGGGGTGCAGTGAACAAAATCCTTTGTGGGGTGCAGTGAACACAATCTTTTTGGGGTGCAGTGAACACAATCTTTTTGGGGTGCAGTGAACAAAATCCTTTTTGGGGTGCAGTGAACAACATCCTTTTTGGGGTGCAGTGAACACAATCTTTTTGGGGTGCAGTGAACAAAATCCTTTGTGGGGTGCAGTGAACACAATCTTTTTGGGGTGCAGTGAACACAATCTTTTTGGGGTGGAGTGAACAACATCCTTTTTGGGGTGCAGTGAACAAAATCCTTTTTGGGGTGCAGTGAACAAAATCCTTTTTGGGGTGCAGTGAACACAATCTTTGTGGGGTGCAGTGAACACAATCTTTGTGGGGTGGAGTGAACAACATCCTTTTTGGGGTGCAGTGAACAACATCCTTTTTGGGGTGCAGTGAACACAATCTTTTTGGGGTGCAGTGAACACAATCTTTGTGGGGTACAGTGAACAGAATCTTTGTGGGGTGCAGTGAACACAATCTTTGGGGGGTACAGTGAACACAATCTTTTTGGGGTGCAGTGAACACAATCTTTGTGGGGTGCAGTGAACACAATCTTTTTGGGGTGGAGTGAACAAAATCATTTTTGGGGTGCAGTGAACAACATCCTTTTTGGGGTGCAGTGATCAAAATCCTTTTTGGGGTGCAGTGAACACAATCTTTTTGGGGTGCAGTGAACAAAATCCTTTGTGGGGTGCAGTGAACAGAATCTTTGTGGGGTGCAGTGAACACAATCTTTGGGGGGGGTACAGTGAACACAATCTTTTTGGGGTGCAGTGAACACAATCTTTGTGGGGTACAGTGAACAGAATCTTTGTGGGGTGCAGTGAACACAATCTTTGGGGGGTACAGTGAACACAATCTTTTTGGGGTGCAGTGAACACAATCTTTGGGGGGTACAGTGAACACAATCTTTTTGGGGTGCAGTGAACACAATCTTTGTGGGGTGCAGTGAACACAGTCTTTGGGGGGGTACAGTGAACACAATCTTTTTGGGGTGCAGTGAACAACATCCTTTTAGGGTGCAGTGAACACAATCTTTGTGGGGTGCAGTGAACAACATCCTTTTAGGGTGCAGTGAACACAATCTTTGTGGGGTACAGTGAACAGAATCTTTGTGGGGTGCAGTGAACACAATCTTTGGGGGGTACAGTGAACACAATCTTTGTGAGGTGCAGTGAACACAATCATTGTGGGGTGCAGTGAACTCAATCTTTGTGGGGTACAGTGAACACAATCTCATACTTCTGAAGATTTGAGGGTGCTGCCTGTTCCATACTCCCCCCTACTCCTCATCTAGCCTTTTAGGGGTACAAACAATAGTAATTGGGGCCTAGTGTGGTTGTGTACGTGTGATATACATACACTTTTTTTGGATCATATTTTCTATTCCGCTATTTAATCAAAAACCTTTGGGGATCAGTTAAATTGGGGGATAGTCTGTGTTGGTACGTGTGAGAGAGATCCACCTTTCCAAGTTGTTGGGGTTCATCTCATACTTCTGAAGGTTTGAGGGTGCTGCCTGTTCCATACTCCCCCTACTCCTAGCCTTTTAGGGGTACAAACAATAGTAATTGGGGCCTAGTGTGGTTGTGTACGTGTGATATACATACACTTTTTTTGGATCATATTTTCTATTCCGCTATTTAATCAAAAACCTTTGGGGATCAGTTAAATTGGGGGATAGTCTGTGTTGGTACGTGTGAGAGAGATCCACCTTTCCAAGTTGTTGGGGTTCATCTCATACTTCTGAAGGTTTGAGGGTGCTGCCTGTTCCATACCCCCCCTACTCCTCATCTAGCCTTTTAGGGGTACAAACAATAGTAATTGGGGCCTAGTGTGGTTGTGTACGTGTGATATACATACACTTTTTTTGGATCATATTTTCTATTCCGCTATTTAATCAAAAACCTTTGGGGATCAGTTAAATTGGGGGATAGTCTGTGTTGGTACGTGTGAGAGAGATCCACCTTTCCAAGTTGTTGGGGTTCATCTCATACTTCTGAAGGTTTGAGGGTGCTGCCTGTTCCATACCCCCCCTACTCCTCATCTAGCCTTTTAGGGGTACAAACAATAGTAATTGGGGCCTAGTGTGGTTGTGTACGTGTGATATACATACACTTTTTTTGGATCATATTTTCTATTCCGCTATTTAATCAAAAACCTTTGGGGATCAGTTAAATTGGGGGATAGTCTGTGTTGGTACGTGTGAGAGAGATCCACCTTTCCAAGTTGTTGGGGTTCATCTCATACTTCTGAAGGTTTGAGGGTGCTGCCTGTTCCATACTCCCCCTACTCCTAGCCTTTTAGGGGTACAAACAATAGTAATTGGGGCCTAGTGTGGTTGTGTACGTGTGATATACATACACTTTTTTTGGATCATATTTTCTATTCCGCTATTTAATCAAAAACCTTTGGGGATCAGTTAAATTGGGGGATAGTCTGTGTTGGTACGTGTGAGAGAGATCCACCTTTCCAAGTTTTTGGGGTTCATCTCATACTTCTGAAGATTTGAGGGTGCTGCCTGTTCCATACCCCCCCTACTCCTCATCTAGCCTTTTAGGGGTACAAACAATAGTAATTGGGGCCTAGTGTGGTTGTGTACGTGTGATATACATACACTTTTTTTGGATCATATTTTCTATTCCGCTATTTAATCAGAAACCTTTGGGGATCAGTTAAATTGGGGGATAGTCTGTGTTGGTACGTGTGAGAGAGATCCACCTTTCCAAGTTGTTGGGGTTCATCTCATACTTCTGAAGGTTTGAGGGTGCTGCCTGTTCCATACTCCCCCTACTCCTCATCTAGCCTTTTAGGGGTACAAACAATAGTAATTGGGGCCTAGTGTGGTTGTGTACGTGTGATATACATACACTTTTTTTGGATCATATTTTCTATTCCGCTATTTAATCAAAAACCTTTGGGGATCAGTTAAATTGGGGGATAGTCTGTGTTGGTACGTGTGAGAGAGATCCACCTTTCCAAGTTTTTGGGGTTCATCTCATACTTCTGAAGATTTGAGGGTGCTGCCTGTTCCATACCCCCCCTACTCCTCATCTAGCCTTTTAGGGGTACAAACAATAGTAATTGGGGCCTAGTGTGGTTGTGTACGTGTGATATACATACACTTTTTTTGGATCATATTTTCTATTCCGCTATTTAATCAAAAACCTTTGGGGATCAGTTAAATTGGGGGATAGTCTGTGTTGGTACGTGTGAGAGAGATCCACCTTTCCAAGTTTTTGGGGTTCATCTCATACTTCTGAAGATTTGAGGGTGCTGCCTGTTCCATACCCCCCCTACTCCTCATCTAGCCTTTTAGGGGTACAAACAATAGTAATTGGGGCCTAGTGTGGTTGTGTACGTGTGATATACATACACTTTTTTTGGATCATATTTTCTATTCCGCTATTTAATCAAAAACCTTTGGGGATCAGTTAAATTGGGGGATAGTCTGTGTTGGTACGTGTGAGAGAGATCCACCTTTCCAAGTTTTTGGGGTTCATCTCATACTTCTGAAGATTTGAGGGTGCTGCCTGTTCCATACTCCTCCTCCTACTGCTCAACCATCCTTTTAGGGGTACAAACAATAGTAGTTGGGGCCTAGTGTGGTGGTGTACGTGCGAGATACATACACTTTCTTTTTGATCATATTTTCTATTCCGCTATTCAATTAAAACCTTTGGGGATCAATTCAATTGCGAGATAGTCTGTGTCGGTACGTGTGAGATCCACCTTTCCAAGTTGTTGGGGTTCATCTCATACTTCTGAAGATTTGAGGGTGCTGTCTGTTCCATACTCCTCCTACTCCTCATCCATCCTTTTAGGGGTAGAAACAATAGTAATTGGGGCCTAGTGTGGTTTTGTACGTGCGAGATACATACACTTTTTTGGATCATATTTCCTATTCCGCTATTCAATAAAAACCTTTCTAGGGCAAGATCTTAAATTACAGAAATATGAGGAGACCGTCAAATAAGGGCCGTGGCCTGGGTCGTGGTGCTGCTGGTAGAGCTCCTGTTGCAAGGAGAGGACGTGGTCGATCTGTGCCAGCTACACGCACAAGTGAAACACCTTCCTCAAGTGTGAGTAGGCGACAGAACCTGCATCAGTATTTGGTAGGGCATCAAACGCCCCTAGAAGTGATGAGGCCAGAACAAGTTGAGGCGATAGTAGATTGGTTTGCTGCTGACAGTGCCTCCAGTTCCTTCACATTGTCTCCCACCCAGTCTACTGCAGAAAGGTCAGAGTTGGCACCTGCAGCCAATGTCCAACCGTCTTTCACCTCACCCCCTTGCAAATCAGGCCAGCAGTCTGAGCCCCAAGCCATACAGCAGTCTCTTATTCTTTTTGAGGACTCTGTCAGCAGGGTTTCCCAGGGCCATCCACCTAGCCCTGCCCCAGAAGTGGAAGAGATTGAGTGCAGCGATGCCCAACCACTTATTTCTCAAGATGAGTACATGCAAGGATCATCGCAGCACGTCTCCGATGATGACGAAACGCAGGTGCCAACTGCTGCGGCGTTCAGCATTGTGGAGACCGACAAGGAGGGCAGGGGTGAAGACTGGGTGGAAGATGATGTGGAGGACGATGAGGTCCTCGACCCCACATGGAATGAACGTCATGCAGGTGACCTGAGTAGTTTGGAGGAAGAGGCGGTGGTCGCACAGAGCCACCAGCACAGCAGAAGAGGGAGCAGGGTGCAGAAGCGGAGCGGCCGTGCCCTAGACACTACGCCCGCTACTGCCCAACGCAGCAAGGGAACGAGCGCACCAAAGTCAGCTCAAAGGAGTTCTCTAGCGTGGAAGTTCTTTAGAAAATGTGCTGATGACAGGACACGAGTGGTTTGCACCCTGTGCAATCAGAGCTTGAAGCGAGGCATAAACCTTCTCAACCTGAGCACAACCTGCATGATCAGGCATCTAAGTGCAAAGCACGAGCTGCAGTGGAGTACACACCTTCAAAACCAAGAAACGTCTCTGGCTCATCCTGCTTCCTCTTCTGCTGCAGTCTCGGCCGCTCCAGCCACATCTGTAGTGATACCGGCACCTGCCACCCCGCAAACAGACGATCTGTCAGCAACACCACCACCTGGGTCACCAACAACCATCTCCACAATGTCCCGTGGAAGCGTTCAGCTTTCCATCTCCCAAACACTTGAGAGGAAGAGGAAGTACCCCCCTACCCACCCGCGATCCCTGGCCCTGAATGCCAGCATTTCAAAATTATTGGCCTTTGAAATGCTGTCATTCCGTCTGGTGGAGACGCACAGTTTTAAAAACCTTATGTCGGTGGCTGTCCCACAGTACGTCGTGCCCAGCCGCCACTACTTTTCCAGGCAAGCCATCCCTTCCCTGCACAACCAAGTGGGGGAAAATATCAGGTGTGCACTGCGCAACGCCATCTGTGCCAAGGTCCACCTAACTACGGATACGTGGACCAGTAAGCACGGTCAGGGGCGTTATATCTCCCTAACGGCACACTGGGTAAATGCAGTGGCGGATGGGCCTGAGGCGGATAGCAATTTGGCGCATGTCCTTCCACCACCGAGGATTGCAGGGCGCTTCAGTTTGCCTCCTGTTCCTAACTCCTCCTACTCCGCTTCCTCATCCTCTACCGCCTCCTCATCCGGACAGCGTAACACCTTCACCACCAACTTCAGCACGGCCAGGGGTAAACGACAGCAGGCAGTTTTACAACTTGCCTGTTTGGGGGACAAACCACACACCGCGCAGGAGTTGTGGAGGAGCATGGAACAGCAGACAAATGAGTGGTTGCTGCCAGCGAGCCTCAAGCCCGGCCTGGTGGTGTGCGATAACGGGCGAAATCTCATAGCAGCTCTGGGCCTAGCCGGTTTGACGCACATCCCTTGCCTGGCGCATGTGCTGAATTTGGTGGTGCAGAGGTTCCTTAAAAACTACCCCGATATGTCAGAGCTGCTGCAGAAAGTGCGGGCCGTTTGTGCGCACTTTCGGCGTTCTCACCCTGCTGCTGCTCGCCTGGCAGCGCTGCAGCGTAACTTCGGCCTTCCCGCTCACCGCCTCATATGTGACGTGCCCACAAGGTGGAACTCCACCTTGCACATGCTGGAAAGACTGTGCGAGCAGCAGCAGGCCATAGTGGAGTTTCAGCTGCAGCACGCACGCGTGAGTCGCTCTGCGGAACAGCACCACTTCACCACCAATAACTGGGCCTCCATGCGAGACCTGTGTGCCTTGTTGCGCTGTTTTGAGTACTCCACCAACATGGCCAGTGGCAATGACGCCGTTCTCAGCTTAACTATCCCACTTCTATGCCTCCTTGAAAAAACAATTCGGGCGATGATGGAAGAGGATGTGGCACAGGATGAGGAGGAGGAGGAGGATGAAGAGGTAACATTTCCAAGGCTTTCAGGGCAGTCATTCGCAAGGGGCTCCGAGGGTGGGTTCCTGCACACGCAAACGCCAGGGACGCAATTGTCCAGCAGGGGCACAGTTCTGGAGGATGAGGAGGATGAGGAGGAGGAGGAGCTGGAGGAGGAGATGGAACCATGTTCACAGCAGGGTGGCACCCAGGCCAGCTCATGGCCATCACTGGTGCGTGGCTGGGGGGATACAGAGGACACGGACGATACACCTCCCACAGAGGACAGCCTTTCGTCGCCTCTGGGCAGCCTGGCACACATGAGCGATTACATGCTGCAGTGTCTCCACAACGACCGCCGAGTTGCCCACATTCTAACTTGTGCTGATTACTGGGTGGCCACGCTGCTGGATCCCCATTACAAGGACAACGTACCGTCCTTAATTCACTCACTGGAGCGCGATCGCAAGATGCGCGAGTACAAGCGCACGCTGGTAGACGCCATGCTGCTGGCATTCCCATCTGACAGCGGGGCCACAGTGGAAGCACAAGGCAGAGGAGGAGGAGGAGGAGGTCGCCAACGCAACCAGGGCACCGCCAGCACCTCAGAAGGCAGGGTTAGCATGGCCGAAATGTGGAAAAGCTTTGTCAGCACGCCACAACAAACAGCAGCACCAGCAGCTCAGATGGAACGTCTTAGCAGGAGGCAGCATTTTACCAACATGGTGGAGCAGTATGTGTGCACACGCCTACATGTAGTGAATGACGGGTCTGCCCCCTTCAACTTCTGGGTCTCCAAATTGGGCACATGGCCTGAGCTTGCCCTTTACGCCTTGGAGGTGCTGGCGTGCCCTGCAGCCAGTGTATTATCTGAACGGGTATTTAGCACGGCTGGGGGCGTTATAACAGACAAGCGCAGCCGCCTGTCCAGAGACAATGTGGACAAGCTCACGTTCATTAAAATGAACCAGGCATGGATCCCACGGGACTTTTCCGTACCTTATGCAGAATAGCAATGGATACCGACCTTACCCACCCATTGTTCCATTTTTGCTCTTTCTCACTCTTTTGGGGTGTACCCTCATTTAAAATTTTTGAAAAGAAGCAGTGTTGGCTACCTCGTCCTCCTCCTCAGGGCCAGATTAATGTAGGGGCTATTGGAGCTGCAGCTCCAGGCCCCTACCTTTTATATAGGCCCCGGGTTGGCCATATTCACTGTTACCGCTCTTCTGTCACTTGTAAACACAGAAGTCTGGCTTCTATGCTCGCTTCCCCAGGCAGCACCCTCAGAACCTCCCCACACAGCGTGAAGGCCGGACAAGGAGGGACAGTTGGCGATGCATGGATGTGTTTATGGGCTTCAGAGACAGCATCCCATGTTGAATTAGGCATGCATGGCTGCACCCTTCCTCCTCTGGGTGCATGGCAAGGCACGGCCCTTGAGGCCCTTCAAAATCCTCAGCACCAAGCCCATGATGCTGTTAATCCGGCCCTGGTCCTCCTCCACCGCCGCTTCCACCTACACCGCCCATAGGTGTGCGCAGCCTATTGCATTAAGGTGTGCACCCCAAAGTTGAAATACACATGCATGTGTTTGCCAGCAGGGAGAGTAATGTATCGGGGCCATGTACCTGTAGGCAAGGAGAAATAGAGCAGAGCAGGTCCCAGGGAGATCTTTCCCATCTCCTCACTGGCAATGCTATGTGCCCTAGGTGATTAGGGTGTGCCCAGGCACACCCAGCACACCCTGTGCGCACGCCTATGTCACCGCCACATCCACCACCACCTCAACCTCCCTCCTACTCCATATGGGCCTCGTCCTTCAGAGATGAAGAAGAACATTGTTTTATTTTTCTGTTTTTTTTTGTTGTTTTAAGTTATTTCCCTATCCACATTTGTTTGCAGAGCACTTGCCATGCTCTTAATTACGTTTTGCTGCCATTTGCAGCACTCTAGCCCTTTCCTTTGGTGTTTTAGAGCCATTTTAGTGCCTTAAAGTTCGGGTCCCCATTGACTTCAATGGGGTTCGGTGTCCGGGAAAAGTTCGGTAAAAGTCCGGGACACGGACCCGGACTTTTTTTTAAAGTTCGGCCGAACCCGTCGAACACGGACATCTAGGTGTCCGCTCAACCCTATTTATAGCGCATGATCAAAAAATCGCACAGGTGATCAAATTCCACCAAAAGAAAGCTCTGTTTGTGGGAAAAAAAGGACGTCAATTTCATTTGGGTACAGCATTGCACGACCGCGCAATTGTCCGTTAAAGTCTTGCAGTGCCAAATCGCAAAATAGGCCCTGGTCAGGAAGGGGGTAAAATCTTCCGGGGCTTAAGTGGTTAAGGCGCATTCTACTCGGGCGCTTAGTGCCTCTTGGGCTTTCTGCCTTCAGGCGTCTGTGATACAGGTTTGCTAGGCGGCCACCTGGTCGTCTGTGCACACGTTCACAACATTTTACAAAGTGGATGTGTTGGCATCTGCGGATGCTGCTTTGGGCGCAAGGTTTTGCAGGCTACTCTTTGAGAGGACCCGGGCCTCTTTGAGGGTGCATTGTTTTCAGGTGAGCTCCAGTTGTTCCTGGTTAAGCTCCATGCTACCTGATTGGCTAGGTTTAGCCTTTTGGGAATTTTTTCTGCTGTGTTTTTCTCACCGCTCACGTTTAACAATGCTTTGGGATGTCCCAATGGTTAAGAAGATTCTAAAGCTGTGTCCATCAATGAACATCAGAGAAAAGGATTTTTTGGTAAGACAAAAATCCAATTCTTCCTATTGTAAATAAATCATGACAATACAGACAAGCCACAGCAGAGGTTGACGCGTTTCATGAATTAGATTTGCTTAATCATAACTTACACTCTCCCCTATCCTCAAGTACGCGCTCTACTATCACTCCTGCACCTTGGTACTCCCCCCCCCCTTCCCAGTT
Source organism: Pelophylax lessonae (assembly GCF_965119305.1). Classification (NCBI taxonomy): domain Eukaryota; kingdom Metazoa; phylum Chordata; class Amphibia; order Anura; family Ranidae; genus Pelophylax; species Pelophylax lessonae. Next base: position 19,692,820 of record NC_138775.1, on the reverse strand, counting down.
ACTCCCCCCTTCACATTCTCTCCCTCCCCTATACTCTCTCCCCTCCCCCTGGTGGTTGCACTGGCCCCCTTGCGCCCTGTTTTGCTCCCTCTGTAGTGAGATTGGTGAACGGCCATCCATTGGTCACTCCGTGGTGCCCTCTGCTGCTCAGGTAGAGTAATGCTGTGGAAGTGAGATGATAGTAGCCCTCCAGTACTGGTCACCATTTCAGGGTGTAAACACTTTTCCGGAGCTCCTCTACATCAGACAGGGTTTTCTGTTTGTGGGTGTTGTGTATGTGAGGGGTCATTTCTGGGCAGAGGACTCACCTTCTCTGTTTGGTTTCAGCTCATCAGGAAACCCAAAGACATCTCCAACCTCTACCGGGACCTCAGCCAGTTCCCATCGCTGAGCGCCGTCTCTATAGGGCCCGAAGTCACCACCCAGTACGGGGGCAAATACAGCAACATCTACACAGGTGAGACCAGGGGTATACTCCCTCTGGGGGAGAGTAGGGGGGTATATATCTGCAATTGGAGGTAGGGAGTTATACAGTTGTGTCTGGAGGAGAGGAGGGTGTATATATCTGCAATTGAAGAGGAGGGGGTATATAGGTGTGTCTGGAGGAGAGGAGGGGGTATATATCTGCAATTGGAGAGTAGGGGGGTATACAGCTGTGTTTTAAGGTGAGGAGGGGAGTATATATCTGCAATTGGAGGGGGGGGGTATAGGTTTGTCTGGAGGCAAGGAGGGGGGTATATATCTGCAATTGGAGGGGAGGGGGGTATATATCTGCAATTGGAGGGGGGGTATATAGGTTTGTCTGGAGACGAGGAGGGGGGTATATATCTGCAATTGGAGGCGAGGGGGGTATATATCTGCAATTGGAGGGGAGGGGGGTATATATCTGCAATTGGAGTGGAGGGGGGTATGTATCTGCAATTGGAGGGGAGGGGGGGTATATATCTGCAATTGGAGGGAAGGGGTGTATAGGTGTGTCTGGAGGAGAAGTAAGGGGTATATATATATCTGCAATTGGAGGGGAGGGGGTATACAGCTGTGTTTGAAGGGCGAGGAAGGGGGTATATATCTGAAATTGTAGGGGGCGGGGTATATGTAGGTGTGTCTAGAGGAGAGGAGGGGGTATACAGCTCTGTCTGGAGGTGTGGAGAGGGGTATATATCTGAAAATGGAGGGGAGGGGGATATATAGCTGTGTCTGCAGGAGAGGAGTATATATCTGCAGTTTGGAGGGGAGGGAGGTATACAGCTGTGTCTGGGGGGGGGGGTATATATCTGCAATTGGAGGGGGGTATATAAGTTTTTTTTTGGAGGAGAGGGGTATATATCTGCCATTGGAGGGGAGGGGGTATACAGCAGTGTTTGAAGGCAAGGAGGTGGGTATATTTTTGCAATTGGAGGGGAGGAGGGGGGTATATAGCTGCAATTGGATGGGAGGGGGGTATACAGCTGTGTTGGAAGGCGAGAAGGTGGTATATACAGTGAGGGAAACAAATATTTGATCCCCTGCTGATTTTGTATGTTTGCCCACTGACAAAGAAATGATCAGTCTATTGTGTTAATGGTAGGTTTATTTTACAGTGAGAGACAGAATAACAACAAAAAAATGCATTTCAAAAAAGTTATAATTGGATTTTCATTTTAATGAGTGAAATAAGTATTTGACCCCTTTGCAAAACATGACTTAGTCCTTGGTGGCAAAACCCTTGTTGGTAATCACAGAGGTCACCAGGTTTGCACATATCTCAGGAGGGATTTTGTTCCACTCCTCTTTGCAGATCCTCTCCAAGTCATTAAGGTTTTGAGGTTGACGTTTGGTAACTCGAACCTTCAGCTCCCTCCACAGATTTTCTATGGGATTAAGGTCTGGAGACTGGGTAGGCCACTCTAGGACCTTAATGTGCCTCTTCTTGAGCCACTCCTTTGTTGCCTTGGCCGTGTGTTTTGGGTCATTGTTATGCTGGAATACCATCCAAGATCCAATTTTAATGCCCTGGCTGAGGGAAGGAGGTTTTCACCCAAGATTTGATGGTACACGGCCCCGTCCATCGTCATTTTGATGCAGTGAAGTTGTCCTGTCTTCTTAGCAGAAAAACACCCCCAAAGCATAATGGTTCCACCTCCATATTTGAAGGTGGGGACAGTGTTCCTGGGGTCATAGGAAGCATTCCTCCTCTTCCAAACACAGTGAGTTGAGTTGATGCCAAAATGCTCAATTTTGGTCTCATCTGCCCACAACACTTTCACCCAGTTCTCCTCTGAATCATTCAGATGTTCAATAGCAAACTTCATACGGGCCTGTAGATGTGCTTTCTTGAGCAGGGGGACCTTGCAGGTGCTGCAGGATTTCAGTCCTTCATGGCATAGTGTGTTACCAATTGTTGTCTTGGTGACTATGGTCCCAGCTGCCTTGAGATCATTGACAAGATTCTCCCGTGTAGTTCTGGGCTGATTCCTCACCGTTCTCATGATCATTGAAACTCCACGAGGTGAGATCTGGCATGGAGCCCCAGACTGAGGGAGATTGACAGTTATTTTGTGTTTCTTCCATTTGCGAATAATCGCACCAACTGTTGTCACCCTCACACCAAGCTGCTTGGCGATGGTCTTGTAGCCCATTCCAGCCTTGTGTGGGCCTACAATCTTGTCCCTGACATCCTTGGACAGCTCTTTGGTTTTGGCCATGGTGGAGAGATTGGAATCTGATTGATTGCTTCTGTGGACAGGTGTCTTTTATACAGGTAACAAGCTGAGACTAGGAGAACTCTTTTTAGGAGAGTGCTCCTAATCTCAGCTTGTTACCTGGGAGCCAGAAATCTTGCTGATTAATACGGGGGCAAATACTTATTTCACTCATTAAAATGCTAATTAATTTATACTTTTTTGAAATGCATTTTTCTGGATATTTTTGTTGTTTTTCTGTCTCTCACTGTTAAAATATACCTACCATTAAAATTATAGACTGATCAATTCTTTGTCAGTGGGCGAACATACAAAATCAGCAGGGGATCAATTACTTTTTTCCCTTACTATATCTGCAATTGGAGGGGAGGGGGGTATACAGCTGTGTTTGAAGGCGAGTAGGGGGGTATAAATCTGCAGTTGGAGGGAGGGGGGGTATACAGCTGTGTCTGGAGGAGTGGAGGAGGTATATATATCTGCAGTTGGAGGGGAGGGGGTATACAGCTGTGTTTGAAAGCAAGTAGGGGGGTATATATCTGCAATTGGAGGGGAGGAGGGTATACAGCTGTGTTTGAAGGCGAGTAGGGGGGTATATATCTGCAATTGGAGGGGGGGGGGTATACAGCTGTGTCTGGAGGAGTGGAGGAGGTATATATCTGCAGTTGGAGGGGAGGGGGGTATACAGCTGTATTTGAAGGTGAGGAGGGGTATATATCTGCAATTGGAGGGGGGGGGGGTTATAAAGCTGTGTTTGAAGGTGAGAAAGAGGTATATATCTGCAATTAGAGGGGAGTATACAGATGTGTTTGAAGGCAAGGAGGGGGTATATAGGTGTGTCTGGAGGAGAGGAGGGGGTATATATCTGCAATTGGAGGGGAGGGGAGGTATATAGGTGTGTCTGGGGGGGGGGAGAAATATGTGTATTTGTTGGGGAAAGGGGGCCCTGGCCTGATGATGGGGGAGGGGTTGATGAAGGTGAAAGTCCGTCCTGCTCCACCCACTAGGCCTGTTTTCGTCATCACATTGTGTCATCACAGCCCACAATGTGTCTGTTTATATCGTATATTGTTATTTTATGAGATATTTATCTGTTTGTACCTCGAGGCTCCCATCCCCCCGCCCGCATATGAAGAGCTGTATTGTAGCCAAATCCATGAAAATCCAATTATAATTGTGTCTGAGGCCCAAATTCGCCAATTCATCTTCCGGAGCACATGCATTGCCTGGAAGGTGGGGTAACTGGAGCTTAGTGGAGGAGGAATTTTGTAGTTGGGCAAGCGGAGCCTGATGGGGGTTCAGAGACACAAATTCCCCATCAGGATCCTTTGTGATTGACAGCAGGCAGTGGGCACACCCATAGACACCCTGCTCTTGGCTATGAATCCAACCAGCTGCCGGCTGTCAGTCACAAGCAGAGAGCAGATCTGATGGGGAACTAGTACTTCAGCTTCTCCATCAGGCTTCATCCACTATCGGCATCACTGGTTGCAAGGAGCCTGCCCACCTGTGAAGCATCCTGAGCGAAAGGTGAGGCGGGGGGTAGCTGCGTGGCTCTTCGCTACCGAGCACACAGGGACAGGCACCATGCACTCCGTCTTTCTCTGCACTCGGCACCCCGTATGTCTCTTAATGCCAACTTCAGATTTAAATTCACCTTGAGGAACAGGGTGGGGATTGGTAGCTTCGGTGGCCAGGTGTCACACGGTATACTGAAATCTGCAAGTTTCCACTTCTAGTCCCTTTGAAGCCCCACATTGGCTGCAATGTAATATCCTCAATCTTTGATCATGTCCAGGCTTTGAGGATCTGGGTAATTGACTGTCAGGATTCATAGGAGAGGTGATGGACTATTAGAGGCTGACAAACATACCAGCCAATCAGAAAGCAGCTCTGGTTTGTGGGATCTGCACAAACGTTCTTGAACTTGTTTCTGATTGGTTGATATAGGAGGCGGGGCTGTGCAATCAAGTCACTCTTTATGTGTCATGTGATTTGTGGCTTCTCCTGCTGATTTTGTCTGGATGATCTCCCCCGTCTCTCTCCTCCAGAATGGGCGCAGAGGGATCTGGATCGCAACGAGCAGGTGAAGTTTTGCCGCCAATATATCATCTTCCATGATAACAATGCGGTGGTGTACGCCGGGGCGTGCGGCAATGGCAGTGAGATTAAAGGAGAGTAAGTATAGAGAGACCCGTGAGATCTCTGCTGCTTAATATGGGGCACAGTCTGACCATTTCCTACCTCCCCAGACTGCTCAGCAGTGAGTCCCCATCTGGAGGCTTGAAAGCCGTTCTACGAGAGACGAAGAATAAGAAAGGGGAGGACACCCAGTTTCTGGAGGTATGACACCTGGTTCCTGGAGGGTTGGCTGGGGGAAGTGGGCCGGTTCCTGATGTGGGAAGAGGGAGGATGCATGGTTCCTGGAGAGTAGAAAGGGAGAGGATGCGTGGCTCCTGGAAGGGGGAGGTCACCGAATTCCTGGAGGAGCTTCTCAGTTCCTAGAGGTGGGAATAGGGTGGATTCCTGGAGGGTTGGATGCGGGAAGTGTCCCCGGTCCCAGGTGCCGGAAGAGGGAGGATGCATGGTTCCTGGAGAGTAGAAAGGGAGAGGATGCGTGGTTCCTTGAAGCGGGAGGTCACCAAATTCCTGGAGAAGCTTTTCAGTTCCTAGAGGTGGGAATAGGGTGGATTCCTGGTTTCTGGAAGGAGGAAATGGGAACGCTGCCTGGCCCCTGGGGAGTGGAGAGGGGGAGGACGCCAGACTCCTGGAGGGTGAAAAGGGGGAGGACGCCTGGCTCGTGGGGGGGAATCCCGCAGGGTGGGAAGGGGGAGGATGCTCGGCTCCCGGAAAGGGGAAAGGACACCTGGAGGGTGGGAAATGGGGAAGGACAAATGGCTCCCGGAGGGTGGGGAAGGACACCTGGCTCCCAAAGGGTGGGAAAGGGGGAAGAACACCTGGCTCCCGGAGGGTGGGAAAAGGGGAAGGGTGCCTGGCTCCCGGAGGGTGGGAAAAGGGGAAGGGTGCCTGGCTCCCGGAGGGTGAGAAAGGGGGGAGAAGGATGCACAACTCCCGGAGGGACGGAAAGGGGGAGAGGACGCCCGCCTCCCAGAGGTTGGGAAAGGGAGGAGGACTCCCGGTTCTTGGGGGTGGGAAAGGTAAGAGGACTCCCGGTTCTTGGGGGTGGGAAAGGGAAGAGGACTCCCGGTTCTTCAGGTTGGGAAAGGAAGGAAGATGCCCGGTTCTTGGGGTTGGGAAAGGAAGGAGGACACCGGGTTCTTGGTGGTGGGAAAGGAAGGAGGACGCACGGTTCTTGGGGGTGGGAAAGGAAGGAGGACGCCCGGTTCTTGGGGGTGAGAAAGGGGGAGAGGATGCACAACTCCGGGAGGCTCGGAAAGGAGGAGAGGACGCCCGGCTCCCAGAGGTTGGGAAAGGTAGGAGGACGCCCGGTTCTTGGGGTTGGGAAAGGAAGGAGGAAGCCCGGTTCTTGGGGTTGGGAAAGGAAGGAGGACACCCGGTTCTTGGGGGTGAGAAAGGGGGAGAGGATGCACAACTCCGGGAGGCTCGGAAAGAAGGAGAGGACGCCCGGCTCCCAGAGGTTGGGAAAGGGAGGAGGACGCCCGGTTCTTGGGGTTGGGAAAGGAAGGAGGACGCCCGGTTCTTGGTGGTGGGAAAGGAAGGAGGACGCCCGGTTCTTGGTGGTGGGAAAGGAAGGAGGACGCCCGGTGCTTGGGGGTGGGAAAGGAAGGAGGACGCCCGGTGCTTGGGGGTGGGAAAGGAAGGAGGACGCCCGATTCTTGGGGGTGGGAAAGGAAGGAGGACGCCCGGTTCTTGGGGGTGGGAAAGGAAGGAGGACGCTCGGTTCTTGGGGGTGGGAAAGGAAGGACGCCCGGTTCTTGGGGGTGGGAAAGGAAGGAGGGCGTCCTGTTTTTGGAGGGTGGGAAGGGGGGAGGACCCTTGGTTTCTGGAAGGTGGGCAGTGGGATTGATGCCAAACTTCCGCGAAAGGGGAGAATCCCTGTGCTGTGTGGAGAATGTAAATTGTCCAATCCATGCCAATATGAAAGTCATCCTCTCTCCAGGTCTGGGACAAGAACCGCAAGGGGAAGAGCATCAACCTGACAGCACTGGACAAACACGGGAAGGTTTTCGAAGATGGTGAGTGATACTATTGTTATTATACCAGAACTATTCAAATACAAAAATGTTACAGCAACTGAGTGTAGAAATAAGATGGCAGACACTGTGTTTCCATCACATTGTAGGAGGGAGGTTGTCAGAGTCTTATGTCTTCCTTTTCCCATCTGTTCATTAAGTTCTCTCTTCTGTCCCTGCAGAGCAGTTTGGCTGTCTGTCCTGGTCACACTCAGAGTCTCATTTGCTGTACATCGCTGAGAAGAAGAGACCCAAGACCAAGTCGTTCTTTGAAGCCACAGCCGGAGACCTTCCCGCCTCTACAGATGAAGATGATGAAGGCGCCGGTAAAGTGGTGAAGGTGAGGAGCGATACCAGAATGATTGTATTATCCATCTCACTTTTCCAGAGTCAGATGGAAGGGGTTTGTCCACTAACAGATTAAAAAAAATAAAAACAAAGGGGATATATGTGTGTGTATGTATGTGTGTGTGTATACACACACACACACACACATACACACATACACACACATACACACACTATATTACCAAAAGTATTGGGACGCCTGCCTTTACACACACAGATGAACATTAATGGCATCCCAGTCTTAGTCCGTAGGGTTCAATATTGAGTTGGCCCACCCTTTGCAGCTATAACAGCTTCAACTCTTCTGGGAAGGCTGTCCACAAGGTTTAGGAGTGTCTATGGGGATGTTTCACCATTCTTCCAGAAGCGCCAAGTCAGGCACTGATGTAGACGAGAAGGCCTGGCTCGCAGTCTCCGCACTATTTCATCCCAAAGGTGTTCTCTGGGGTTGAGGTCAGGCCAGTCAAGTTCCTCCACCCCAAACTCGCTCACCCATGTGTTTATGGACCTTGCTTTGTGCACTAGTCCAAATCATTTAGTGGAGGGGGAATTATTGTGTGGGTTTTTTTTTTCTTTCAGTGGTTGGGGTTGGCCCCTTAGCTTCCGTGAAGGGAACTCTTAAGGTGTCAGCATACCAAGACATTTTGGACAATTTCATGCTCCCAACTTTGTGGGAACAGTTTGGGGATGGCCCCTTCCTGTTCCAACATGACTGCTCATCAGTGCACAAAGCAAGATCCATAAAGACATGGATGAGCGAGTTTGGGGTGGAGGAACTTTACTGGCGCCTGCACAGAGTCCTGATCTCAACCCGATAGAACACCTTTGGGATGAATTAAAGCGGAGACTGCAAGCCAGGCCTTCTCCTCCACATCAGTGCCTGGCCTCACAAATGCGCTTCTGGACGAATGGTCAAACATTCCCATAGACACACTCCTAAACCTTGTGGACAGCCTTCCCAGAAGAGTTGAAGCTGTTATAGCTGCAAAGGGTGGCCAACTCAATATTGAACCCTACTGACTAAGACTGGGATGCAATTAAAGTTCATGTGCGTGTAAAGGAAGGCGTCCCAATACTTTTGGTAATAGTGTGTGTGTGTGTGTGTGTGTGTGTATATATATATATATATATATATATATATATATATATATATATATATATATATATATATATATATACACACATATATCCCTCCCCCCCTTTGTTTTTATTTTTTTTTATTCTGTTAGTGGGCAAACCCCTTTCAGTGCCTGACCTCACAAATGCGCTTCTCAGTGTTGAACCCTACGGACTAAGACTGGGATGCCATTAAAGTTCATGTGCGTGTAAAGGAAGGCGTCACAAAACTTTTGGTAATATAGTGTATGTATATGTATGTATGTATGTATGTATATATATATTTATGTATATATATATAATATGGTTTTTTTTTTATATCAAGGAATAAAAGTACTCGAGTGTGAATACCTTATATAACAAAACTGATAACATAGCTGCCATGACAACCTCACTGCTCTGCCTGTATTGAATAAGTCCTAAACCTACCATTAAAATTATAGACTGATCATTATTTTGTCAGTGGGCAAATTTACAAAATCATCAGGGGATCAAATACTTTTTTCCCCATACTGTAGGCTGCCAGGCCACCACATTTTTGGATTTATAAGGACCATGGATCCTTGTCCTGTGTAATGCAGTCTCTCTCTTCTTATATAAGTTATGCCTAAATGTTTGGACTTCTACAATGTCACACTGATTCTTCTGAATTAAGAAAACAAAGTGTGTTTTTTCTTCAGGCAGAGGAGGAGAACTATCAACTAGAACATCCTATCATAAACCTGGACACTGCTGGGATGCAGGAATAGGATGAGACCAGAAATCCCACCGTCCTGTTGCTGGATGAGTTAGAACATGATAATTGGGAGATGGTGATTGGTTGTGAGAAGGAAAACACAGATGATTCTTCATGCTTGATGCGTGAATGTTCTGTGTTTTTTTTAAATTAAATTTAAAGTGATTGAAAATCTTTAGTTTTATTTCATGTTATACATACTTGCTCTGTGCAATAGGTTTGCACAGAGCAACCCTGATCCTCCTCTTCTGGGTCCCCCCCCGATTCTAGGACAATATACCCCCTGGACGATATCCCCCCTCTAACCCTAACCCTATGTCCAGGGGGATGTTTTCCTGGGGGGGATATTGTCCGGGGGCATGTTGTCCGGGGGGGGTGTTGTCCGGGGGGGTGTTGTCCATGGCGATGTTGTCCATGGGGATGTTGTCCATGGAGATGTTGTCCTGATACCCCCCTGCCGGCGCTCTTTTGCTATGGGTCCCCTGCTGGCGCTCCACCTTCTAGCACTTGTGCAGGCTCGATCCCGAACTGCGCTGCTTATGTCTATACACAGACAGTGCGGCCTGGCCCCACCTGCTCCCTTGTCACAGAATTGTATTGACATCAATGGCTCCCGCTATTATTGATCTGCCCTGTGAGGAGGGAGATGGCCTCTGCTCTTGTGCACAGCGCTTGATCGAGATCGGGCTCCGGTAAGTATAAGGGGGGCAGGGGTAGGTTCTGTGGCACAGAAGGATATTTTACCTTCATGCATCTAATGCATGAAGGTAAAAAAAACTTAAGGCTTTAACAGCTAAATGCAGTTCTGAAAGTTCAAAAAATTCTTGCCTACCAAAGGATTTGTAATATTGCTCAGTCATTCTTCTCTCAGGATTGCTATGCGCCCTTGAGGTGATTGTCATTGACGTTTCTGTCTGTCCTGCAGGGTGATCAGTTTGTGCTGCATGAAGATTGGGGCGAGGGCCTAGTGAATAAGAGCACCCCAGTGCTGTGTGTGCTGGACATCGAGAGCTGCAATATCTCTGTCTTAGAGGGGATCCCAGAGCATGTATCACCGGGACAGGTGAGAGGACCCTGCTGGCATCCTTGTCCTTATCCACCCCCTTACTGTAATGACATCCTTTTCCTCATCACCATCCATCTCCCCCTATAGGCCTTCTGGTCCCCGGATGATACTGGTGTTGTGTTTGTTGGGTGGTGGCACAGTCCCTTCAGAGTGGGCCTAAAATACTGCACTAACAGAAGGTAAGAGTCTTGCGTGTTGGGGTGGAATTCGGAGTGCTATTCTGGGTCATCTTACTCTGATCTCTCCCCCCAGATCAGCTCTGTTCTTTGTGGACCTGACCGGAGGAAAATGTGGTGAGTCAAAGATCCAGTTATTATCCCTCTTCTCTACAAGACATGAAACCAGTGGTGTACCAACAGGGGGGGGCATCCACCCCAGGTGCCACACATTGGGAAGGGGGGGTGTCAGGCTGTCGCCACTTATTCAGGGGTTCTGCTTCCCTTTTCGAGCACAGGGAGCTTTGACCTCTAGTAGCGGTCTCTGCAAAGATGGCGGCGACCTGTGGAGGGGGAAATGCCGCAAACGGCAGCAGGAAGTGCCTGCTGGGACGCATTTCTGGCCTCATTTCCTGGTCCCTGTGGTTGACATGCGCTCCACACTTCATGCTTTGTACCACAGCGAACACCCCAGAAACGTTTACATCCTGATTCCACCGTCACCAAGCGCATCATACCATACCTTCTTGTTCTGCAAACAACCACCCCTGTGGTATTTCACTTACATTATTGCCAGATTGGGGGGGGGGGGGGGTGCCAGATATAGGATCTGCCCCGGGGGAGGGTGCCAGATATAGGATCTGCCCCGGTGCCAAATTTTCTAGGTCCGCCTCTGCATGAAACGTCTTTCTTACTGCCTACATTGTTCTCTGTACAGCACTGCGGTATATGTCAGAGCTAAACAATTATAATAAGAGGGTGTGACTTTGGGGGGTCATTCGAAGGGAAGCTCCTCTGGTACAGAGACTGATGTGACTGGCTCAGTGATCTCTGTACAGCACTGTGGTATATGTCAGAGCTATAAAAATGTATAATACTGTGTGACTATAGGGGGACATTAGAGTGTAAGCTCCTCTGGTACAGAGACTGATATGACTGGCTCAGTGTCCTCTGTACAGCACTGCGGTATATGTCAGAGCTAAAAAAAGGCATAATACTGTGTGACTATAGGGGGACATTAGAGTGTAAGCTCCTCTGGTACAGAGACTGATATGACTGGCTCAGTGTCCTCTGTACAGCACTGCGGTATATGTCAGAGCTAAAAAAAGGCATAATACTGTGTGACTATAGGGGGACATTAGAGTGTAAGCTCCTCTGGTACAGACACTGATGTGACTGGCTCAGTGTTCTCTGTACAGCACTGTGGTATATGTCAGAGCTATATAAATGTATAATAATAGTGTGTGACTATAGGGGGACATTAGAGTGTAAGCTCCTCTGGTGCAGAAAATTATCTGACTGACTTACTATTATCTGTACAGCACTGCGGTATATGTCAGAGCTATATAAATGTATATTAATAATAGTGTGTGACTATAGTAAGACATTGGAGTGCAAGGTCCTCTGTCACAAAGACAGATGTGACTGGCTCAGTGTTCTGTGTACAGCACAGATAATAATGTACATGGGCAGGATGCCATAGCGCCCCCTCTGGTGTTATTGGATGACTGTGAATGTTTTCTGTCTCTCTCTTCCAGAGACTCTCTCTGCACATACCTCGGCCGTCTTCTCCCCGCGGCTCAGCCCAGACAAGTGTCGTATTGTGTATCTGAAGTGTGATGTGTTCGGCCCTCATCTCCAGTGCTGCCAGCTGCTCATGGTACCCGATCTCCTCTGTTCATGTATGGTGTCTGTCTGATCTGTCATTATGCATCCATCACAATCATGATAAACCTTATATAGCGCTTCCGCCTAGCAGCACTAGGGTCATTGGTTCGAATCCCAACCATGACACTACCTGCATGGAGTTTGCATTGTCTCTATGTTCCTGTGTGTGTTTCCTCTGTGTACTCCGGTTTCCTTCAAGACTCCAAAGACATGCTGGTAGGATACAGTATGTGTATGTATGAATGTGAGTTGGGGCCTTAGATTGTAAGCTCCTTGAGGGCAGGGACTGATGTGAATGTACAATATATACAGTATCTCACAAAAGTGAGTACATCCCTCACATTTTTGTAAATATTTTATTCTATCTTTTCATGTGACAACACTGAAGAAATGAGACTTTGCTACAATGTAAAGTAGTGAGTGTACAGCTTGTATAACAGTGTAAATTTGCTGTCCCCTCAAAATAACTCAACACACAGCCATTAATGTCTAAACCGCTGGCAACAATAGTGAGTACACCCCTAACTGAAAATGTCCAAATTGGGCCTAATTAGCCATTTTCCCTCTGTGTCATGTGACTCGTTAGTGTTACAAGGTCTCAGGTGTGAATGGGGAGCAGGTGTGTTAAATTTGGTGTTCTCACTCTCTCATACTGGTCACTGGAAGTTCAACATGGAACCTCATGGCAAAGAACTCTCTGAGGATCTGAAAAAAATAAAAATTGTTGCTCTACATAAAGATGGCCTAGGCTATAAGAAGATTGCCAAGACCCTGAAACTGAGCTGCAGCACGGTGGTCAGGACCATACAGAGGTTTAACAGGACAGGTTCCACTCAGAGCAGGCCTCGCCATGGTCGACCAAAGAAGTTGAGTGAACGTGCTCATCATCATATCCAGAGGTTGTCTTTGGGAAATAGACGTATGAGTGCTGCCAGCATTGCTGCAGAGTTTGAAGGGGTGGGGGGGTCAGCCTGTCAGTGCTCAGACCATACGCCGCACACTGCATCACGTTGGTCTGCATGTCTGTCATCCCAGAAGGAAGCCTCTTCTAAAGATGATGCACAAAAAAGCCCGCAAACAGTTTGCTGAAGACAAGCAGACTAAGGACATGGATTACTGGAACCATGTCCTGTGGTCTGATGAGACCAAGATAAACTTATTGGTTCAGATGGTGTCAAGCGTGTGTGGTGACAACCAGGTGAGGAGCACAAAGCCAAGTGTGTCTTGCCTACAGTCAAGCATGGTGGTGGGAGTGTCATGGTCTGGGGCTGCATGAGTGCTGCCAACACTGGGGAGCTACAGTTCATTGAGGGAACCATGAATGCCAACATGTACTGTGAAATACTGAAGCAGAGCATGATCTCCTCCCTTTGGAGACTGGGCTGCAGAGCAGTATTCCAACTTGATAATGACCCCAAACACGCCTCCCTTGCTAAAGAAGATGAGGGTAAAGGTGATGGACTGGCCAAGCATGTCTCCAGACCTAAACCCTATTGAGCATCTGTGGAGCATCCTCAAACGGAAGGTGGAGGAGCGCAAGGTCTCTAACATCCACCAGCTCCGTGATGTCGTCATGGAGGAGTGGAAGAGGACTCCAGTGGTAACCTGTGAAGCTCTGGTGAACTCCATGCCCAAGAGGCAGTGCTGGAAATAATGGTGGCCACACAAAATATTGACACTTTGAGCCCAATTCGGACATTTTCACTTAGGGGTGTACTCACTTTTATTTCCAGTGGTTTAGACATTAATGGCTGTGTGTTGAGTTTTTTTGAGGGGACAGCAAATTTACACTGTTATACAAGCTGTACACTCACTACTTTACATTGTAGCAAAGTGTCATTTCTTCAGTGTTGTCACATGAAAAGATAGAATAAAATATTTACAAAAATGTGAGGGGTGTACTGACTTTTGTAAGATACTGTATGTAAAGCATTGTGCAGATTGCTGGTGCTATATAAGTACCTGTAATAAATAATCTAGTCCCCGGTAAGCACTGAAATCATAAAATGCTAATTGTGTACTGTAAGGTTATGGCTGGAGCTCTGTACAGGGACAGGTGACGGTAGATCATGGTAAAGCCCAACTCTAGACCAAACTATTGTTTTTTTGTTTTTTCGTTTTTTGGCAGCTTTTAAAGCGGAGTTCCGGCCATGAAAAAAAGTTTTCAATAAAAATACCCCGGGGACAGTCAGGGCTAGTACATTCCACAATGGCTAGCCTCTGTACTGTCCCGGGTCGCACTTACCTGCAAGAAGAAATACTTGCCTTTTAAAATTTCTTCTCCAGCGCTGCCATCTCGGATGTGGGCAGCTGAAGCCAGCGTGATCCTCTTCTGCGTCCTCTTCCGTGTCCTCTTCTCCCAGAATGCGCCTGTACCGGCCCCGCTCGCCACTTCCGGTGCTGCGCCGCATTCCTCCACAGCTTCTGGGCATGCCCAGAAGCTGTTTAGCAGGGAATGCGGCGCCGCACCGAAAGTGACGTGCGGGGCCAGTGCCGTTGCATTGATTCCTGGGAGCGATGACGTTCAGCTACCAGGAATCATTGCAAACCGGAAGTGACAGCGCGGGCCGAGGCCACAGAGGGAGAAAGTGGAAGAAAGGTGAGTATATTTTTCTACAATTACAAGGTAAGTAAAAAAAAAAAAAAAAAATCGTAACTATCCATTTCCTTTTCAGGTGACGAAAAGCAAGCGGATGGCCACAAAATCGATTATGTCGATTTTGTGGCCAGAACTCCGCTTTAAATATTGTTTGTGACTATTGTGATTATTGTATTATTTGTCACTGGGAGAATTCCTACTACTTTTTATCCCTAAAACACCGGGACAATTAATTGGGGTCACAAGGACAAAAAAGAAGGAAATTGGGGGACACTGGGACACAAAAAAAGTTACAATTCTTCCATAGCATTAAAAACACTTTTTTTTTCCTATGTGTTTCCTGCCACCTCGGTCTATATCATCCCCCTCCCCATCACCAGGACAGGAAGTGATTGGAGATATCTCATGAGAACACTGACAACAATTTAAAGCTGACAGGAGGGCAAACCATGTCCCTATTAGACATTCCCCCTCACCAGTAGAGGAAGTGAGTGTGAATCTCCAGTGTGGGGATACAGACAGCTCTATATACCTGACAGAGGTTTGGAAATCCACTGTAATTACTGGACTGTGATGGCGCCACAATGGAAGGCCTGTGGCCTGGTTTCTAGTGGCGCTCTTCCTGACCACGGTAAGATATTGTTGGCTTCATTCTAGTTTCTTATTTTGTTTCTTCCAGTATGATTGGTACACGAAGGTGACATCTGTGGTGGTGGACATTGTGCCCAGATCCAATGATGGTGAGTGGGGTGCTTGCTGGATTGTCCCCCATCTGGACATTCCCAGTCTGGTCTAAACCCCGTTTTCTCTCTGCAGGAAAGTTTGAAGGACTTTACACCTGGCTGCTGGCTCCGTTTTGCTGGTCAGCAGACAGTCAGAGGGTCATTGTAGATACAATGCTGC
Organism: Pelophylax lessonae; assembly: GCF_965119305.1. Classification (NCBI taxonomy): domain Eukaryota; kingdom Metazoa; phylum Chordata; class Amphibia; order Anura; family Ranidae; genus Pelophylax; species Pelophylax lessonae. The sequence goes on along the minus strand of NC_138775.1, from coordinate 19,677,397 downwards.
ACAGTCAGCAGGTAAGGGGGCCGGTCCAGTGTGTGATCAGCCATTTCCTGTCCCTCCTCAATGTCTATCTATCTATCTATCTATCTATCTATCTATCTATCTATCTATCTATCTATCTATCTATCTATCTATCTATCTATCTATCTATCTATCTATCTATCTATCTATCTATCTATCTATCTATCTATCTATCTATCTATCCTCACCAGCCACTATATTAGATACACCTTGCTAATACCGGGTTGGACCCCCTTTTGCCTTCATTCTTGGTGCCATAGATTCTACAAGGTGTTGGAAACATTCCTCAGAGATTTTGCTCCATAGTGACATGATAGCATCACACAGTTGCTGCAGATTTGTCGGCTGCACATCCATGATGGCAATTTCCCGTTCCACCACATCCCAAAGGTGTTCTATTGGATGGGATGTGCTGAGTGTGGAGGCCATTGGAGTGCAGTGACCTCATTGTCATGGTGAAGAAACCAGTGGTGAGATGATTGGAGCTTTGTGACATGGTGCATTATCCTGCTGAAAGGAGCCATCGGAAGATGGGGACACTGTAGTCATAAAGGGATGGACATGGTCAGCAACAATACTCAGGTAGGCCGTGGGGTTTAAACCATGCTCAATTGGTACTAAGGGACTCAAAGTGTGCCAAGAAAATATCCCCCACACCATTACACCACCACCACCAGCCTGAACCGTTATCCCCCCCCTCCCCACGCCATTACACCACCACCACCAGCCTGAACCGTTATCCCCCCCCCCCCCCCCCCACGCCATTACACCACCACCACCAGCCTGAACCAGTGATACAAGGTAGGATTGGTCCATGCTTTCATGTTGTTTATGCCAAATTCTGACCCCACCATCTGAATGTCGCAGCTGAAGTCCAGACTCCTTAGACCAGCCAACCTTTTTTCAGTCTTCTATTGTCCAGTTTTGTTTAGCATGTGCGATGTGAAGCCTCTGTGTCCTGTTCTTAGCTGACAGGAGTGGCACCTGGTGTGGTCTACTGCTGCTGTAGCCCATCTACTTCAAGGTTGGATGGGTTGTACGTTCAGAGATTGTAATTTGCATACCTTGAGTGTAACCAGTGGTTATTTGAGTTACTGCTGCCTTTCTATCATCTCCAATTAGTCTGCCCATTCTCTTCTGACCTCAACAAGGCATTTTCTTCCACACAACTGCTCACTGGATATTTTTCTCTTTTTCCCACCATTCTCTGTAAACCCGAGAGATGGTTGTGTGTGAAAATCCCAGAAATACTCAGAGCAGCCCATCTGGCACCAACAACCATTACACGTTCAAAGTCACTTAAATCCCCTTTCTTTCGTCCCCATTCTGATGATCGGTTTAAACTTCAGAAATCGTCTTCACCACGTCTCGATGCCTAAATGCAATTGTAAAGTGTCCGGTGAGTATGGCATGGTTGTTGGTGGCAGACGGACTGGTCTGAGTATTTCAGAAACTGCTGATCTACTGGGAGTTTTTAACACACAACCATCAGTTTACAGAGAATGGTGGAGAAAAGAGAAAATATCCAGTGAGTGGCAGTTGTGTGGAGGGAAATGCCTTGTTGGTGTCAGAGGTGAATGGGTTCCAGATCATAGAAAGGCAACAGTAACGCAAATAATCACTCATTACAACCAAGGTATGCAGAATACCATCTCTGAACGCACGACACATTCAACCTTGAAGAAAATGGGCTACAGCAGCAGAAGACCACACTGGGTGCCACTCCTGTCGGCTAAGAACAGGAAACTGAGGCTACAATTCGCACAGAATCACCAAAATTGGACAATAGAAGATTGGGAAAATGCTGCCCTGTCTGATGAGTCTCAATTTCAGCTGCGACATTCAGATGGTGGGGTCAGAATTTGGGGTAAACAACATGAAAGCATGGATCCATCCTGCCTTGTATCGCCGGTTCAGTCTGGTGGTGAGGGTGTAATGGTGTTGGGGGATATTTTCCTGGCACGCTTTGGGCACCTTAGTACCAATTGAGCATTGATTGATTAAATGCCACGGCCTACCTGAGTATTGTTGCTGACCATGTCCATCCCTTTATGACTACAGTGTCCCCATCTTCTGATGCCTCCTTCCAGCAGGATAATGCACCATGTCACAAAGCTCCAATCATCTCACCGCTGGTTTCTTCACAACGACAATGAGGTCACTGTCCTCCAATGGCCTCCACACTCACCACATCTCATCCAATAGAGCACCTTTGGGATGTGGTGGAAGGGGAGATTGGCATCATGGATGTGCAGCCGACAAATCTGCAGCAACTGCGTGATGCTATCATGTCACTATGGAGCAAAATCTCTGAGGAATGTTTCCAACACCTTGTTGAATCTATGCCAGGAAGAATTAAGGCAGTTCTGAAGGCAAAAGGGAGTCCAACCAGTACTAGCAAGGTGTACCTAATAAAGTGACCAGTGAGTGTATATATCGGCATAGTATACATATATATGTGTGTGCAAATCGGTTGTGGACCAATCATAAAAATCACATTTCAATATTTGCTTCACGCAGAATCTGTATGTAGTGGACACGATGGACAAAACCGTGACTCTCCTCCAGTCTAAAGGTATAAATGCAGCACAGCGGCCTCCTGTCACCTGACCCAGAGTAACCTCTACCTGGGGGGATATTGTGAGCAAAAGGCTCCAAAAAATAATGAATGTGAACAGAGCAGCGAATTGCATTGCTTAGTAACTTACTATGGCTAGTTTGGGGGCTCTGCATGACAAGTACAGGGGTGCACTATAGTGAATATTGGGAAAGTTATGTATAGGTATCTGGTGGTGGTCAGATGCAGACCTGCATCTGCCAGTTACGCTTTAATGCCCTCATTTGGGTCAGCAGATGATAAGGCTTATTTCTCACTGGCGCACCACCCGACGGAGTCCGTTCTGCTCGATCCCCCGCTGAGCAGGCGCATGACGGCTCCGTCTACGCTCTGTCATGTTCAGAGACGGAGCTGTCAGATCCCTGCTCTCCTCTATGGGGAGATCGGATGAGAACGGACCGCCTGTCCGTTCTCATCCAATCCGATCCTCCAGACGGATGGAAAATAGGGTTTCCATCCATCCGGATTTCACGGACAGGATCAGATGGCAGCGGGTGTCAGCGGAGATGTCTCTGCTGATATCCGCTGCCCCATAGGGATGCATGGAGCATCCGATCAGGTCCGTCTTAAAAACTGACAGGCGGTCAATACAGCAACAAGGGTCTGGTTAGCCACGACTAAAACCTCGTACACACGCAACGATTATCGGCCGACCGAACGGCCGTCTTTTGTCCAGAGTGTTGTTGTGTTGGTTGAAATGTGCTCTAGACTGCACACGAATTTTCTCGGCCAACAAAAATCAGCTTCAGAAGTGATGTCATGTGCTGGTTTACTTTCCGTGTCTTTTTTCTTCTCTGAGCATGCCCAGTCTTGGTCATCAGATTTTTGTCTGCCCAAATCTGTACTGACTGACGGAAAATCGGCCGTTGTGTTGACAGCCAACAAAAATTTTATAGCCTGCACACCAGATTTTGTTCGGCCGAAAAGTTGGAGTCGGTTGTCGGAAGCATCATACTAACAAGCCGACAATCGGCCGATCGGACGTTGGCCAAAAATTCACGGCCAACAATCGTTGCGTGTGTACGAGGCATAAGTCTGCGAAAGGAATACCACAGTCTATACTCACCCACCTTCCTCTCTCCCCGGACCTCCCCATCTTTACATGGTCTGCCAAAGGTCTAAGCAACTTGAATCACATTCTCTCAAGCTCTGGCATACAGTCCTTCTATGACCTTCAAAAGTCCTTTGATTTGCCGCCCAACTCCCTTTTCCCATACCTAAGGATTCGTTCACTCCTCCCCAAAATTCAACTGACGTCTTAACCTTCCCTACTGGATCCAATCATGAAATTCTACACCACTCCCAAACCTGCAGTTAAGGGCATATCCCTCATATACAATATGCTCTTACAATCCACACAAAATGCATCCTCTTCATCTATGGTCTTCTGGTCTTCGATGGTGCCCAGTTCACCACCCCCACATGTGTGGCACCGAGCACTGCTCCTACCATTAAAAGCTTTAAGGTGCATATCCCATTGGGAATCTCTACAAAAACTATTCCTCAAATGATACTTTACCCCCTCTAGACTGGCAACTATGTATCCCTCCTCGTCTCCGTTATGCTGGCGAGGCTGTCGAGGAATAGGATCACTTCAACATATCTGGTGGGACTGCACGCATATCAAACCTTTCTGGAATTTTTTCTCAGTATTTCTATCCTCCCTGTGCAACATTTCTTCCCCACTTTCCCCTCTGTTTCTCCTCTTGGGTCTCTCAATTCCAACATGGCCCTCTCACATCAAAGTCCTGGCTACCCATGTCCTTATAGCAGCTCGTCTAGCACTGGCGAAAGCCTGGAAATCACCTAAACCCCCCACACTAGCGGACACCATTCTCTTGCTAAACAATCATCTCCGAATGGAATTTGCCTTCGCCAAAGCCAATATGACTCCCACCTCCTTCTACAAGCATTGGGCACCCTGGCTCTCTGATACTAGGAGTGCTAACCTATGACTCTCCCAACGGTCTCGATCTGTTTCCTGAACTCCGCCCCCAGATAACCTACATTATCCCAACTCTATTCTGTTTGGGAAATACAAGGCATCCCCACGGACTGGAGACACTCCCTGCGCTTTCTGCACCAGGTGTCCACCTACTTATTACAACATCTTCCTCTTAGGTTTTTTTTCCTTTTCCTTTTTGTGGAACCTTGCCGGTACATGATCCTTCCTCTCGTAGCTCCCCCGCCGATTGGCCCACCACTAGTTAATCATTGCTGACCCCAACCCTATAATACTCCCCCTGTTGTACCCGGTCCTGACTACAGTTGGTTCCCATGTGGGGTAGTCGGAGCCCGGTGTACCTTAAAGCGGAGTTCCAGCCTAAACACACACTCACCTGTCCCACAGTCCAGTGATGCGCCGTCTTCTCCCTCTCTGCTCTGCGGCGCCGGGATCACTGATGCGGGCACCCGGCTGTGACAGTTTGCCGCTTCACAGCCGGGTACGCACTGCGCATGCGTGAGTTGCGCTATGCGTCGTGATTGGCCGGCAATCTTCTGGGACCTCTGACATGTCCCAGAAGATTGCAGGGAGGAAGGGGGAGAGGAGAACTTCCGCTCAGGGCGCCGCGACGCTCCGAGCGGAAGTGGGAGCGGGTACCTGTCAAAACTAGGTACCCGCTCCCCTCCCCAAAAAATGACATGCCAAATGTGGCATGTCAGGGGGTTAGGACTATTTAAAGCGGAAGTTCCACTTTTGGGTGGAACTCCGCTTTAATGTTCTCATAGGGTGGAAGCTCAACACACTCGTATGTCACCGGCAAGGTTCACCTGAAGTGCCTTCACTCGACCTGTTATGTTCACGTTTCTTGTTTCAAATCTGTGACCATTGTGATAATTTTTCTCTTCCTTATTATGCTAATTACAACGTTTGTACCTAACCTTGCAAAAATTCAATAAAAATTTGGTTATAAAAAAAAAACTGACAGGCGGATCAGATCGGATCGCCCATGTGAAAGTGGCCTTAACCGCTTGCTGACCGCCGCACGACTATTTACTGCGGCGGTCAGCCCCTCACAGGCAGAGTGACGTAGTACTACGTCGCTAGCCTGTGAGGCTCTAGGGAGCGAGCGCGCACCCCCACGCGATCACGGACCCCCCGATGTCCGCCGGTCACTCGGTGATCATCGGTGCAGAGGGAGAAAGGCAGGCGGCTGATGTAAACAAGCCACCTGTCATTCTCCCCCTTTGGTTTTGCGCAAACCAATCAAAATACGCTTTTTTTTTACGATTTTTTTTTTTTTACCAAACATATGTAGCATAAAACAAATTGGCCGAAAATGTTAAAAAATTTTGATTTTTACATTTTTTTTTTGTGGGGAATTTCATATAAAAAAATGTGAAAAATATTGTTATTTTTGCAAAATTGGCGCTATTTTTTTGTTTATGGCACATGATCAAAAAATCGCACAGGTGATCAAATACCACCAAAAGAAAGCTCTGTTTGTGGGGAAAAAAAAGACGTAAATTTCATTTGGACGTCAAATTCGTTTAGGTACAGCGTCGCACGACCGCGCAATTGTCCGTTAAAGTCTCGCAAAATAGGCCCTGGTCAGGAAGGGGGTAAAATCTTCCGGGGCTTAAGTGGTTAAGCAATAATGATCTGCAGTTTTCTCCTCTCTTTACATCCCATTTATTGCTACATTTTGTAATTTTGCACCATTAGTCTTCGAGGTGGTTGGTTTACTAATGGCAAACCAGTAAATGTAAATGATGTAAAACTTCACTTTACAATGAAAACCCAATCACATGCAAGGGGACAACAAAAACTGCATTTTTGCTTACACATGATTGGATGATGGAAGTCAGCAGAGCTAATTTACTAATCTGTGGAGCAACTGCACTTGCAAAAGTACACAGCCCATTTTGCCTTTAGTAAATCAACCCCTCTGTGTCTGCCTTATCCCACCAGAATCCTCGTCGGGCAGCTGGAAGCTGATGGCGATTGATCGCGATTTGTTGGTTGTCAGGTTTTCCTCTCCGAGCTGTCCTCCAACTGTGGTGAGTCCAATAACTCTGATATGTGGTCATCCCTGTCCTCAACTTCCTTTCCCCATCCTACAGACATATTCTTCTTCTTCTCTGTACAGAAAGTAGGATTTCTTCCGCCGGCCGGAAAGGAGGAGGAGATTAGCTGGGTGTCCTTGGAGGAAGAGAATCCCTTAGCAGACATACACTGGAGCTACAAGAGCCACAAACCACCCCCGGAGCAGGAGAACCCCCAATACCGTAAGTAGGGCCTCCAATAAGGGGGTACAAGCGGGGGCCAAGCCCTATGCAGATTGACATCCGTCATCACTACACCGAACAAAAAGAGTGAGACTAGGACAGGACTCCTAACCTTGGCATACAAGCGGTTAATGAGCAGGATCTAAGACTTTTGTGATGGTGTAGAAAATTATGTGATGTAATAAAAATAGTGCAATTACAAAGAAATACACTTAATGCCAAAGAAATGTAGTGACCCGTGTCTTCACCCAAACATTGGTCATCAGCAGCCTGATGTCACTCTGTCTTCCAGCCATTGTTCAGCATCCAATCAGACCCAGACGCAGGTAGTTATGTAATGCGCCATTGTGGGGTTGCAGGGGTGACTTATCTGATTCTGGAAGCCCCCTTTAATTAAGGGGCCCCCAGATCAGAGCCCCCTTCCCCTATGTGAATGAATATGGGGTACATAGTATGGTATGGTTCGGGGGGAGGGACACTCGATCGTATATTTCCCCCCTCACTCTTCCTGGCCTGCTGGGCTGCATGCTGAGATATAGTTCTGGTTTGGATTTTGGGAAAGGACCCCATGCCCAAAAGGGCCTGGTGTGGATGCGGGGGACCACCAAGCCGTGTGTTTGGGTTTTTTTTTTTTAATGTCGCCACTTTTTTACATTGCATTCTACTGTCAGGGGGGAATCCTGATAATAGCAAATGAGTCATGGTTGTTAATCACTTCCCCCCGGTTCACATCATACGACGTCGGGGACTTGAATTGCGATATCTGAATGATGCCTGCAGATATCGTTCTTTTCTGTCGGTGATTTCTTTCACAGTAAACACAATCATAGCAGCTGTTTCACTGCTTGATTATTTTACAGGCAGCGGAAGGGGAAGTCGTCGTACCCCATCCACTCCCACTGCCCTCCTCGCCCTCCCTGCCCTCTTCAACCTCCTGTGCTTCTCTGGTCTCGGGAAACCAGAGAATGAACCCGATGGCGGCGGAAGTTTACCATAGAGCTGACCAAGGACCAGATGGTCCCCAATCATCTCTATGACTCTCGGAGGCTGGAAGTGACGTCATTACGTCACGTCCGGTGCCGGCACATGTAAACACAGCTGTTTTTTAGTTAGCCTGAGATCGATTTATTATTTTTTTTTTAATCTCAGGCTTTCCAGCCTAAAGGAGAGATGTGGAGTCTTAGAGACCCCAGATCTCTCCATAAAGAGGATCTGTCATGCCGTTTTCCTATTACAAGGGATGGTTTACATTGCTTGTAATAGGAATAAAAGCTATCAAAAAGTGAAAAATTAAAGGGAAAGTGTAAAAATAAAAAAATGAAAATAAAATATATACAAAAAAAAATTTAAAGCGCCCCTGTCCCCGCCTGCTCACATAGGTAGGTTGCGTGCGCATATGTAAACGACATTCAAACCACACGTGTGAGGTATCACCATGACTGTTGAAATGTGAACAATAATTCCAGCGCTGGACCTCCTCTGTAACTCTAAACTGGTAACCTGTAAAAAATGTTAAAGGGTAGCCTATGGAGATTTTTAGGCACTTAAGTTTGGCGCCATTCCTCGAGTGTGGGCAATTTTAAAACGTTACATGTTGGGTAGCATCATCCTTCACATTATCCAAAAAAGTCTGGCTAACTTTGGGGTTTTGTTTTTAATTTGTGAAAGTGTTTTTTTTTTTTCCCAAACATTGCTGCGCAAATACTGTGTGACATAAAAAGTTGCAACAACCGGCATTTTTATTCCCTAGGGTCTCTGCTAAAAATATATATGTAATGTTTGGGGGTCCTGAGTAATTTTCTAGCAAAAAAATAATAATCTTTACATGTAGGAGAGAAGTGTCAGAATTGGCTTGGGAGGGCCGTCTGCTTCTTAACAACCAACTATTTACTGGTTGTTGGGGACACAAGCAGCTGCTGGCTCCTTTAACCGCTTTCGTACCGCCCGCCACAGATTTACTGCGGCAGGGCGGCCCTCCTGCGCAAACCGACGTAGGTCTAGCTAGGGGCAGCGGGGACTCCAATGCACGGGGCAGGCGGCTCTGATTGCCACCTTACACCCGCGCTCACTCCCCTCTGAGAGAGAAGACTGGTTAGCTGTTGTAAACACAGCAGACCGTTCTCTCTGAAATGTTCACAGAGCTCCTGTGATCCTTCTATATAGGATCACCGGTCTCTGTGATCATTTCACAAGCCCAGCCCCCATACAGTTAGAAACATGCCCCTAGGTACACATTTAACCCTTTGATCACCCACAGTGTTAACCCCTTCCCTGCCAGTGTCATTATTACAGTAACAGAGCATATTTTTAGCACTGATTACTGTAGTAATGTCACTGGTCCCCCAAAAGTGTCAAAAATGTCAGTTGGGGGTCCGATCTGTCCGATGTCGCAGTCCCGCTAAAAATCACAGATCGCCGCCATTACTAGTAAAAAAAAAAACAATAAAAATGACATAAATCTTTGCCGTAGTTAGTAGACGCGATAACTTTTGCGCAAACCAATCAAAATACGCTTATTGTGATTTTATTTTTTTACCAAAAATATGTAGCAGAAAACAAATTGGCCTAAAATGTTAAAAAATGTTGATTTTTACATTTTTTTTTTTTTTTGGGAATGTTGTATAGCAGAAAGTGAAAAACATTGTTTTTTTTGTTTTTTTTTCAGAATTGTCGCTATTTTTTTTGTTTATAGCGCAAAAAATAAAAATTGAAGAGGTAATCAAATACCACCAAAAGAAAGCTCTATTTGTGAGAAAAAAAGGACATCAATTTTATTTGGGTACAGCGTCGCACGACCGCGCAATTGTCCGTTAAAATAAAGCAGTGCCGAATCGCAAAATATGGCCTGGTCATTAAGGGGGGAAATTTTCCGGTCCAGAAGTGGTTAACAACCAGCTAAAATGAAACACGTTCCTTAACTATTATATGCCTGGATCACTTCATTTTTACCACATGCATTTTTTTATTTCTCTCCTTCAGCAAATCGACTTTAACGCTGTAATATGCGGAATTTACCAGCGTTTTTGGATTTTGAGATAAATAACACACAAAGGGATAGTGAATTGACATTTTCAGTATCGCATGCGATAATTGGGAAAGATGTGTCTTATCACCTAAATTCCACATGTAATCTCCTTTAGTGAGTGGAGCCCACAGCCCACTAAACCACTATGGATTTTTTGGAGGGAGGGTACAGGGTCCCTCAACAAAGAGGCCAAAGGGAGCCCCATGATTTCTGATGGTGGCCCTGGTTCCTAATATTCTAATGGAAGCCATAATGAGTGATTGGCTTCAGCAACATTCAGAGGAACCTCCAAATGCCTCTGCTGGCTTCTCCGCTGTAACATCAGCTGTTCTCAGGTCTAACTCTAAACACTGAAGTGGCCATTCGTTTTTTTGTTTTGCATAATTATCATCCTTTTATTCTGGAATAATTTCTGTGCTTTCCTCATTGAATGCTAAGATCAGGTTTTTTGTTACTTTTGTCTCTTGCAGCCGGTCTGGAATACGAGTCGATTTTCATGAGGCCTCAGAATATTCCTGCAGAGGGTCGCATCCCCCTGGTGGTTTTTCCTCACGGTTTGTTGCTGGTGGTGCCTTCTATCTGTGGTGTTGGTTCCTCTGTCTGTACCTTGTGTCACTCTGTCCTTTCCCTGCAGGCGGGCCGCACTCCGTGTTTGTCAGTGAGTGGATGCTGTTCCCGGCTGTGCTGTGTAAGATGGGCTTCGCTGTTCAGTTAGGTGAGACTCTGCGCTGTGTGCTAATATTTGGACAGAAAACTCTGTACCCCAAATTCACTTCTCTTCTTTGCAATGGCAGTGAATTATCGGGGATCGCTGGGCTTCGGGCAGGACAACGTGATGTCTCTGCTGGGGAAAGTCGGTGATCAGGATGTGAAGGATGTTCAGGTAAGTGCACCTGTCCTTATCATCTGTACTGACCTTATTATAGTCGGCACTTATATGTCTTTGTCTCATGTTCAGCTATTGTTTTTTTTATTTTACTAGTAATGGCAGCGATCTGCAATTTTCTGCGGGACATTGCGGCGGACAGATTGGACCCCTGACTGACATTTTTGACACTTTTGGGGGGGACCAGTGACATTACTACAGTAATCAGTGCTAAAAATATGCACTGTTTCTGTAATAATGACACTGGCAGGGAAGAGCTTAACATTGTAGGTGATCAAGGGGTTAAATGTGAACCTAGGGGAGTTATTCTAACTGGGGGGGGGGGGGGGGGGGGCGTGGCTTCTGAAATGATCATAGAGACCCGTGTTCCTATATAGAAGGATCACATGGGCTCTGTGATCATTCCAGAGAGAAGAACGGTCAACTGTGTTTACAACAGCTGACCGTTCTTCTCTCTCAGCGGGGAACGATCGCGGGTGTCAGGCGGCAATTGGGGCCCGCTGATGAGCAGGGGGTGGCACGCGCTCACCCCCTAGCCTCCTGCGCGCGCGCTAGACCGACGTATAGCTATGGAGTATAACTGCGGCGGGCGGTCGTAAAGCGGTTAAAGAGGTACTCCAGGGAAACCTGCTAATAAAATGAGCATTGATGACATTTAGTAAGTATATAGTTATTACTCTTGATTATTTCCAGTTTAAATTTGGGCTGTTTTATTACTGTTTTCCTGCATGTGGCCATCTTCACTGTGGGCAAGTGAAGCCATGGCCACTCAAATCCACCCTGCATTCGTATCACGCACGCACACGAGGTCCACGTCTCAGCCGCACTAAACAGTGTTTCCAGCCCCTTGTTTACACGTTGCTATAGAAGGGACAGCGGAAGTTTGCTGCCACTGCTATAGGAAAGTACAAAGGGCTTTAAGTGCTGTGCTTAGTGCGGCTGAGATGTGGACCTCGTGGGCGTGAGCAATATTTTACATGGAATGCAGGGTGGATTCAAGCTGCCATGGCTTCACTTGCCCACAGTGAAGATGGCCATATGCAGAAAAAGTAAGGGCACCGTGTATCTCTGGCCGTCTCCGCCCCTCACTGCAACACTCGCAAGAAAAAAACCCCATTGACATCTAGAGCTGCCTACATCATTCGTCTAGGCGAATGATGTAGATGAAGACTAAAACTACTGGAAAAAAGGTATTTAAAGGCAGCCCAGCACACTTTTTTCATCCAGTGATATTAAAGGGAGGGGGAGACGGGTCCTACAAGTTTATAAAACTGACAGAAGGTCCCCTTTAACGCCCTCATACTGTACATATGTGTCGCTGGGCCACTGATGTTTCTGTCACTGAGAGTGCTCCCAGCACAGAGACAGCTGTGAAAGATGGCTCTTGGTCTTTTTAATAATTGGTAGCCGGCTGGCCTGGCACCCAATCGTCTGGGCACTGTGACGGTGGTCACGTGATTGGCTGATCTTTCCCGCCCCCCCCCCCCCCCCCACCCCCTAACCTATTAATGGGATTCCAGGGCAGACAGGAAAGGGTTTAACCTTTTATGTAGCTGTGGCACCCTTTAAAAGCATGCAAAGGCACCCCAGTCTAAAATGTAGAAAAACATAAATGTTCTCAATGGGAAACACATCAGAGGCTCCCATTCCCCACAGAGGTCCCACCACAGAGGATCAGAGAGTCAGAAGGCCCTATACAGTGATGGCGAACCTTGGCACCCCAGATGTTTTGGAACTACATTTCCCATGATGCTCAACTACACTGTAGAGTGCATGAGCATCATTGGAAATGTAGTTCCAGAACATCTGGGGTGCCAAGGTTCACCATAACTGCATCACATCAGAGTCCCTCCTATACATGGGCGCCCCCCATCATATCAGATTCCCCCATCAACAGAGTCCTACCATCCATCTCTAATCCTGGGCAAACTGGGGCTTGTGTCTGTGTCATCCCGGGGGGAACTCAAAGGGCACCCTGGTTGAGAAACTCTGACATAAAGGCACACAGATCCCTTGATCAACCACTAGATGGTGCAGTCACTTATCACCCCACCTATCCACACTAGAGATGCACCGATTCCCTGATCCACCATTAAATGGCACACTCACTCACCACCCTATATTTCCGCAGATTCCCAGATTGACCGCCATATAGCTATCCGCAAAATACAGCAGTAATAATGTCTATTGCTTTTGTACCAGTAGATGGCGCAGTTACTAATTTTCCAATCTTCCATCATACAGACGGCGGTGCTGCAGGTTTTGCAGGAGGAGCCAATAGATTCACAGAAAGTTTCATTATGTGGTGGATCACATGGAGGATTCCTCTCCTGCCACCTGATTGGACAGTACCCTGATTTCTACAAAGCCTGTATCGTCCGCAATCCTGTGACCAACATCCCAACAATGACTGGATCAACAGACATCCCGGACTGGTGAGATCAGCGGCAACACTTTTTTTTGTATCTGTAGGAGTCACACTCCTGTGAGAACATTCAAATGACTAACCTGCAGGTAGGCCTATAATGAGACCTGAAGCCAAGGCCAGCACTGCATTAGATGCAGTACTAGCTGGTGAAGCACTGCGCTGAAATATTTCATATCTTAGTGAATGATCTTTTGTTGTGCTGATATTCAGAATGTTTTTTTTTGTTGTATATTGCAGATCTATACATTGATATTATTCATCTCTCTATAGGTGTCATGTGGTATCTGGCTTTACATACTCCTACCAGACCCTCCCCACCGGGGCCCATCTGGAAGAAATGTTAAAGAAATCCCCCATCATATATATTTCTAAGGTACATTATGTAGCAGGCTATGTATCATACATGGGTAGAAATTTCTCCAGGCAATGCACCCCCTGGATGTGCCTGGAGGATGACCAGATTTTGGGCATGGTAGCAGTGCATTCTGTGCTTCTCTGATGTCTCAGCACCCACAGAGATCTGCTTTAATATTGGGATCAAACTGGGATCATGTGGGCTTCAGGTGGTAAAAATTGGGTCATACTGAGCGAAGTTGAAGCAGTGAGTATCCCTTCAGAAGCTTCAATCACCATTGTCTCAGTTGTCCCTGTGGTGCTGTAATATTGGGGTCACACTATATTCATGGGGTCACACTATATAGTCAGGCAGTGACTAACCGAACAGAAGATGCGATTATCAGTCTGTAATCCCAGCAGGTGGGGACCCCGATGCTATAATAATGAGGTCACACTGGACTTGTCAAGAATCAGCAGCAGGGATGGCCAGATGTGCGTGGCTACACTCACAGGACTGGGACCAGACTGTGTATACTTTAAGTGAGATTTATTTATAGTGTAACAAAATCCATCTAAACACAGAAAACACAAAAATATATGTGAACCGAGTGATAGAATACCTAATAAACTGCCTAACTAATAACTAACTATATACAATATATACAAAATATGGAACAAAGAAAAGTAAAGGAAAACTGGAGGTACAAAGAGTATATGGGAAGGGGGAAACGCAACCGGGATCAGGAACAAGGGGGGCAGGTAAATGGCAGTTGGGTACATGGCAGGAGCAAGATCGGAATCAAAGACAAACAGAATCTGGCAGCAGCAAAACACTGGAATGAGAGGCACTAGTAGGGGTGGACCTAAATACCCTCTCAGCAGCCAGCATTAGGTGGAAACTGATTACTAGGATCTGCTGGCTGCTGGGAGACACCCCCTGGTTGACATTGGAACTACAACCTTCCTCTCTGGGAAAGCACAGTGCCACCAGCAGGTGATCCAGATCCTGACAGGGCTTGGCTGAAGTCCAGGTGGTAATATTGGGGTCATACTGGGCTCAGTTGGGGGTTCAGGTGGTGAGGATCCAAACACAAGATGGGATCACCAGTCTGTTGTCCTGGCAGTTGAGGATCCCTGTGCTGGTTCATTTGGAGATCAGATGGTAATATTGGGGTCATACTGGGCTGTGTTAGAGTTCTGGTGGTAATATTGGGGTCATACTGGGTTTAGGTGGAGTTCAGGTAGTAATATTGGGGTCATACTGGGCTCAGTTTGGGTTCAGGTGGTAATACTGGGGTCATACTGGGCTTGGTTGGGGTTCAGGTGGTTATTCTGGGGTCATACTGGGCTCAGTTGGGGTTCAGATGGCAATATTGGGGTCATACTGGGCTCAGTTGGGGTTCAGGTGGTAATATTGGAGTCATACTGGGCTCAATTGGGTTTCAGGTGACAATATTGGGGTCATACTAGGCTCAGTAGGTGCTCAGGTGGTAATATTGGGGGGTCATACTGGGCTTGGTTCAGGTAGTAATATTG
Organism: Pelophylax lessonae; assembly: GCF_965119305.1. NCBI lineage: Eukaryota > Metazoa > Chordata > Amphibia > Anura > Ranidae > Pelophylax > Pelophylax lessonae. The sequence goes on along the minus strand of NC_138775.1, from coordinate 19,662,321 downwards.
AGGTCATACTGGGCTCAGTTGGAGTTCAGGCGTTGAGGATCACCAGTCTGTAGTCCCGGTCGGTGAGGACCCCGGTGCTAATATATTTAGTTCACACTGGGCTCAATTGGAGTTCAGGTGGTAATATTGGGGTCATACTGGGCTGAGTTGGGGTTCAAGCTATGAGTATCGAATCAGAAGTTGCAATCACCAGTCTGTGTTGTCCCTGGCACAAGTGGGGACACTGGTACTGTAAAATTGGGGGTCACACTTGGCTCACTTTGGAGCTTCAGATTGGATACTCACTGCCTGAACCCCATCACCAGTAGTGTCTGTATTGTCCCCGGCAGGTGAAGACCCCTGTGCTGCTGATGTTGGGAGAAGAGGACCGGCGGGTCCCAAACACTCAGGGCCTGGAGTATTACAAAGCACTGAGAGCTCACGGTGTCACAGCACGGTCAGTTGCATTCTAGATATTGTCATCCATTTTTCAATTTGTGTGTATTGTGGAAAATCTCACTTGTTGTCTCCTCCTACCAGGTTACTCTGGTATCCCGGCAACAACCACGCCTTGGCCAAAGTGGACGCCGAATCTGACGGTTTTATGAACATTGCACTATGGATCCTCAAACACCTGGACCAATAATATTCTAGCTTTAAAGGGCAGCTCCACATAAAAACTGATATGTTACTACCCCTTTTATTGATTCTCCACTCTATGGCCTTATGCACACTATGTGCTTCTGAACGCTTTTCTCATGAGTCGTGACCGGAAAAAAGCAGCGTAAAAACACACCTAAAGCTGCATTTTTGAAACGCCTTAATGTGCGTTTAAAGGTGTTTAGCCATGTCAAGCATTTGGGCATTCATTTCATTGGCCAGAATAGTAATTTATTGTTGCCATTGAAATGAATGAATGCTCTAGTGCAGGTGTCACTAAAGGGCAGACCGCGGTCCGGACACGGACTGAGTGACAGTCCTGTCCAGACCGTGGCCACACCACTTGGCAGCCTGAGTGGACTCCTCTCCTGCGGCCGCCACTGCTGTTAAAACTCACAGCAGAGAAGAGGGTGGGAGATACGGCAAGTCTACATGGGGAGTAGGAGCTGCCCAACCTTTCAAATAAACATGTGGGTGATGGGTTGCTAGGACACGAGGCAGTCCTAGCAACCACTCACTTTTTTGTTAACGAGAATAGTTGGGCAACTCCCACCCTTAGTGCAGACTTTTTGTGCCTCATGTCCTCTTCCCTGTAAGTTTAACAGCAGCGGCGGCATCAGGCAGGTGAGTACATACAGAAGAGGAATCCACCCTGCCATGCATCCCGCCCTCTGCCGAGCTTTGTTTAAGTAGGACTGTGAAGGGGAAAGTGCTGTGACTGCAGTGGGGCCTTTGGTTTATAGGGGCTGTGATTGTAAGGGGAGGATGTGGGGGGGGGTTGTAAAAAGGGACTGTAATGTGAGGAGGGGGTGAAACTGTGATGTGAGGGGGGGTTGCGATGCAAGGGGCGCTGTGATGTAAAGGGGCACTGTGATGTGTGGAGGAGGGCCTACAATTGCTAGGGGGGGCTGTGATGTGAGGAAGTGGGAAGCTGTGATGTGAGGAGGATGGGGGAGCTATGATTGCAAAGGGGACTGTGATGTGTGGAAGGGGGGAGCTCTAGTATAAGGGGAGAGCTCTAGTGTAAGGGGAGGTCTGTGATTGTTGGGGGGGCTGTGATGTGAAGAAGTGTGAAGCTGTGATGTGAGGAGGCTGGGGGAGCTATGATTGAAAAGGGGACTGTGATGTGTGGAAGGGCGGAGCTGTAGTGTAAGGGGAGGTCTGTGATTGCTGGGGGGGCTATGTGAAAGAGGGGACTGAGGACACTGATGTAAAGGGGGAGGCATGGCTGTGATGTGAAGGACCGAAGTCATATAACAAAAATGGGATTCAGACCCCCTTCAGAAAAAATGTTACTGACTGGACCTCCGTGAATTTTATTTCAGTATATATGCATATTTCTGCCCAAAAGCTCCTCTTCTGAACATAATTTTGGTTCTAACAAGTGGAATCCTAATGACGGCCATAGATAGTTTGACAAACCAGCCAAGATTTGATCCATCTATGGGCAGGCTGGTTCATCCAGATTTCTGCCCCTAAATGCCTGTGTGTGACACGGAGGGGTGTTTAGAGGCAGAAAAGAAAAATGTCCAAGGCCTGTATTGTGCATGAGGCCTTAATAAATGGTCAGTGTCAGGGTGACTCCTTGTCTCTTATCTCTATTATCTCTGCTGCTCCCACAAGGCCAGAAACTGTTACTGGGAAATCTGTAGACAGGCCGAAGGCACAAACAGCCAGGGGGGTAGATCTCAGTTCTGCAGGGGGGGGGGGAGGAGACTACTACGGGGGGAAATTCTAGCAAGTGCAATCTTAATGCCGGCCATAGATAGTTTGCTGAATCAGCCAAGATTTGATCCATCTATGGGGCAGGCTGGTTGTATTGAAGTCAATCCACCAATGACTTCAGTACAACCAGCCTGTTGTTTTTTTTCTTTTGATCACTGCTGGCGGCTATAGCCACTAACAGTGATCATTGTATTCTGCCGGCCAGGAAGGCTCTCCATCAGCAGCACACAGTAGCGTTGTGACTATGTTTATGGGGGAATCAAGCTAATTTTCTTGGTTGCAGAAAAGAAAATTGTATAATGTATGGTCTGCTCTACATAGAAGACCAATAGGGGGATTCAGTTCATTGGTACTAATCAGTTTTAGGTAGAGTTGCCCTTTTACCTATGAACAAACCATTCTACAAAGGGCTGTGAACTCAAGCACTAAGCAGGGGGCTGGTATCCAGTGGGCGAGGGTTTGTATTATACGGGGGGGCATTTATAAGGATTTTCAGTGCCCCCCCAATTTGTATCTTCGGGTCCCGGTTTGGCTCGTTTCCTGCTGCTTATCATCAGTAATGCACTTCTGAGAATGTAAAGTACTGAACTTGTTCTGGGGTTCTTCTGGATGGTTCTCCACTCCGCATAGTGGGAGGGGGGAATATGAATCATGATTTAATATGTAATGAGGGCGGAGCTAAACTTTAATATGGAAAACATTTTATAATGAGCACTCCGCCCTCTGCATCTTCCAGCGTATCCATTACTCACCTCACTTTCTATGGGCTGGAATTGGCCCCATGTCTGCACTGCTGTTCCTATTGGGGAATGACCCCTCCACTCACACTAGTGCTACTGACCTGTCACGGGGTTAGATTTTAGAGGTTACATTTTGGGGTCTATTTTTTTTTTCCTAATTACTAAAATTTGCTTACATTTATGTACTTATTTTTTTTGTTTCTAAAGCAATAAAATATTTGCCATTTATCCTGTGGCTTCTCTCCTGTTTTTTTAGATTCAATGTGGTTCTAAAGCTTTAAGGTTTTTTACCTTAATGCATTCGGATAAAAAAAGCTTCTGTGCAGCAGTCTCCCTTACCTGAGCCCCCTCCAATCCAGCTATGTTCACGAGTGCCTCGACTGTTTGGGACTCTCCCACCTCATTGGCTGAGACAGCAGCAGGTGCCATTGGCTCCTGCTGCTGTCAATCAAAGTCAGTGAGCCAATGAGGAGAGGGGGGGTGGGGCAGAGCCTTGGCTCGGGTGCCCCCATAGCAAACCGCTTGCTATGGGGGCACTCGGCAGAAGGGAGGGACCAGAAGCGCCCAAGAAGAGGTGGTTTGGAGCTGCTTGGTGCAAAACCATTACACAGAGCAGGTAAGTATAACACGTTTGTTATTTTTAAACCAAAAAAATAAGAATTTAATATTACTTTAAGGCAGGGGTGTCCAAACTATGGCCCTCCAGCTGTTCAGGAACTACAATTCCCATCATGCCTAGTTATGTCTGTGAATGTCAGTGAATCACAATGCCTCATGGTACGTGTAGTTCCGCAGCAGCTGGAGGGCCATAGTTTGGACACCCCTGCTTTAAGGTAAAAACCCTTCTGTGCTACAGGAGCCCCCCAGCTCCCTTCTCTTTCCTATTAAAAACATAGATGGTTTAGCGCGAAAGTCCATAATAGCAGCTAAAAACTGATAATTTATTAGTCCGTATGAAATAAATATTCATATGGCTTAAACTTCAAAGGGGAGAGCAACAAATAAACAAGTCCACTATCCAGGGCCAGCCTTCTGAGGGGGGAGTAAAAACAGATTCCCAAACATGTGTAGCACTGCTGAATTCTTCACCTTTCTGGGTCCCTCTTGGTTACCGTTAGCAACTGCATGCAGAAACTTAACACTTTACTTTCCGGCTCAGTCAATGAACAGTCTAGGGGTTTTTTGTTGTTTTATTATAAATAGGGATGGGAGAAGGGAAGAGTGGGATACTCCGGAACTTGAACTATTCACAATTCTGAGGACTTTTATCTGAAGATGCCAGCCAGGCTGTGAATTTCACCTTGCCACTAGATGAATTGTAGATACTGAGGAGGAGATTTACTAAAACTGGAGCACTAAGAACCTGGTGCAGCTGTGCATGGTAGCCAATCCGGTTCAGCTTTGACAATAAAACCTGGAAACTGATTGGTTTCTATGCAGAGCTGCACCAGATTTTGCACACTCTAGTTTTAGTAAATCTCCCCCACTGTCTCTGAACAAAAGACTTGGTTGCACACTATCTTCAGGGTACTCACCTAGCACCCCCTTTCACTCCACCAGCTGGCACCCATCATCTGACTACTCCCGGGTGCCCCCCCCCTCCTGGTCAGGCCCTTAGACATGATCCCCTGTACTCACGATACTGTTTTTACAGGTTCTCCAGTGTCTAAAACCCTCCAGTCAGCTCTCCTGGACCTCTGGGTTCAGCTCCTTCCTTCTGGCTCACCAGGCCGACTGCCTGTTACCATACACCAACTGCTGCAGAAGAGGAGACAGCCACCACCCTCCTTCCAGGACTCAGCTCTCCAGCCAAAGACCCCGAGCACATGTGCCCCTAGCTTTTATATCAAACCCCAGAATGCACTGAGACAACCAGTCTGTGCCAATCACTGGGACTGTATCAAAGCCTGTGTACCCATTGGTCAGGTTTCCTCCACTTTCCAACATGCCTCCCTATTGGACCAGTGAGGACACTCCCCAGACCAGATGAATTGCACCGTGAGCAGACCTAACTCACAGATCCTACTCCCTGTTAAGCAAAGAGCCATATAGATTTTGCTTGCTGCTCTCTGATAGGCAGAAAGACCAAAACTATACTCTCTACCTGGGAGGGTGCTAAATATGTAAAAGAAAAAAAAAAAACGCCTCTTGAGTGTAGACTGTAAATAATTTATTTTTGGGTAAAATAATAAACTCACATGGGTAAGTAAAGAGCGAGCTAATGCCGTCAAGGTGAATGCTGCGTTCCAACGAGCGGTCCACCCCTCGGGTTTCCTCTTCATTGACATCACAGGCCGGATCCAGTGTTGTGGGTGGCAGACTAGGCTCCAGCACGGGTGCCCTTAGCCCCCCTACACCTCAGAACCTCTTGAGTGTGATATCCTCACAAGAAAAGCTTGGTCTTTACTTACCCATGTGAGTTTATTATTTTACCCAAAAAAAAAAAAAATGATTTACAGTCTACACTCATAGGCACCTTTTTTTTATTTTTCCCTTCTTTTTCTTACCCGAGCCCAATCCAATCCAGTGACGTGCATGAGAACAGCGCTCTCGCCACTCTCTCTCTCCTCATTACACAGATTGATAGCAGCGGCAGCCATTGACTCCCACTGCTGTCAATCAAATTCTGTGATGAGGAAGCAGGAGGTGGGGCCGAGTTGCCCTGTCAGTCGATAGATGCAGACTGCGCGGCTCAGGAGTGAGCACACGCGGGTGCCACCAGGGAAAGAGGCTTTCCCTTGAGGCACTCGCTAAAGAGGAGATGCCTGGAGCATTATAAAAAGGAGGATCTGGGCTGCTCTGTGCAAAACCATTACACAGAGTAGGTAAGTAGAACATGTTTATTTTAGTTTAAAAAAAAAAAGCAAAGGTTTAGATACACTTTAAAGCTGAAGTTTAACCTGCTTATATTTTGCCTTTCCTGGTTTCTTCCCAAAGCCTATTTTTATTTTTTACTTTATTTACACCCAGGAATGTCATCACTTGACCTTGGTGCTTCACTATGCAATGCAGGTAGACCATGGCTGGTGGAAGGAGCCTGTACATAGCTTCCTAAAATCTTCACCGCACCCTGCCTTAGTACTCCTCTCATGAGCCCTGATGGAAGCAGTCAGTGGGCTGTGAATATCAAAACACCTTGATGGGTGGGCGTCAGTCTAGAGAAATGGGTGTTCATTTGCATAAGTAATACCAACATGTCATGCTGAGCCTTTGTCGGGATACATTCTCCCCTGTACTGCGACGCAGCGCATAAATACACTACATTACAATACATTTCCGGTCATACAAATAAATACATTCAATCAAATACATACATTCTGCGGTATGATGCCTGATGTGTTGTAAGGATACCCCGAGCCATCACATCATGCATGACGCCGCAATACCCCTATAAGCATGAAACTAAGAAACATTATCTATACGTAGCATGAATCAGTCAAATAATATTACATTTCAAAAAGCAACAGGTGTGATAGGGGAGTGGGAGAGTGGGGTAAGGGGAGGGGAATGAAATCACAGGCCCGAAGCTTTATTGAATGGACAAAGACACACAAGGGAGAGTGGGGGAAGGGGAAATCTTCAGACCTCCTCTTCCTCCATGAGATCCATCAGGTTATAGTCTCTGAGCAGACTGTGTACCAGTCTGCGACAGTCCTCAATGGACATCCTCTCCCTCTGGTGGATAAGGCACTTTCTGGCGCACCATAAAGCGTCCTTAAAGCAACACAACACCCACCAGGCGTTGTCAATGTCCTCTTGGGAAAAAGTCCCGTGAAAAAGTCCGTTCAGCACACCGAAGTGTGTGATGGCAGTCCGTGGAACAAAGTCTCTAAGTTCAGGTTCCAAGGCCCTCAACAGGCTCTGTGCAAATGAACACTCCCAGAAAACGTGAAAAGACGTTTCCTCATGGATGATACAAAAGGGGCAGTGCCTGTATCTGCACAAGTTTCTGGCATGCATAAATGTCCTGAGCGGCAATCCCCCCTGGACAGCCATGCACGCCAGATCTTTATGCCTGTTGGTGAGTCCCTTTGAAGAAACATTCCTCCAGACCACTTTGCAGGTGGCTGAAGGGAGGCCTGGAACAGTCTCAACAATGTCTGATGCTCTGATCAACTTGTAGATAGTTTTTGGCTTCCACAAGTCAGGCTTAACTCCATGCAGCCCTAGCTCCTTGATGAGCTTGAAAGTGTCCAAGTAGTACCAAGGAGTGTCCCAGTTGTAGGGGATGGAACTGTCCCATTTGTCCCATCCTAGGGACCTCCAAAGAGGAAGGAGGAAAAAACGGGACATGGAGTTGCCTCCAGAGTTCGAAGTTCTGTCAACCAAAGTCCTGCGGATGCAGTTGCAAGCAAAGAACACCCCCAGTAACGTTGCGACGTCGGGCACGCCCTTACCGCCCTTGAGGGGTTCCTTAAACATGACTGCTCGCTTCACTCTGTCCATCTTGGAGCCCCAGATGAAGTGGAACACCGCCCTGGTGATGGCCTTGCAGGTGTTGACCCGGGGGGGCCAGGCCTGGGCGAGGTACTGCAACACAGGGAGGATCTCGCTGCGGAGTACCAGTGTTTTCCCTTCGATGGTGAGTTCTCTGAGGCTCCATAGTCCAAACTTTTGTCTCATCTTGGACAGTCTCTCCTTCCAAGACTTCAGGGCTGCGCCTTCAGCTCCAAACCAAACTCCAAGAATTTTGATGAAGTCCGCCTTGATGCTGAAAGGGATAGATGCAGAAGAAGGCAGGAACCACTTTCCGAAGAGCATGATCTCTGACTTCCCGCAGTTGACTTTTGCCCCTGAAGCTTTGCCGAAGTCCTCACAGGTCTGGACGAGCGAGTCGATGGAGCGCTGGTCAGCACAGAACACCGTTACGTCGTCCATGTAGAGTGAGCACTTGACAACCCTTCTGTCCGGTCCCGGTGCGGTGATCCCTCTGATCTCTGGGTTCTGTCGGATGCATTCGGCAAAGAGCTCTATACAGCAAACAAAAAGCAGAGGTGAGAGAGGGCAGCCTTGTCTGACCCCAGAGAGAACAGGGAAAGGGTCAGTTTTCCAGCCATTCACCAACACCGTACTACAAATGTCATAATACATCACATTCACATACGAACAAAACATGTCCCCAAGACAAAACCTGCGCAGAGCTCTGCACATGAACTCATGGGAGACATGGTCAAACCCATATGTGAGGCTGACCCTCCATGACTGAAAGAACTGAAATCCAGTGAATGCAAGGGGTTGGCATGAGACAGGCTGGGAAGGAAAGCACTAAATGACAGTGGACGGTCTCTAGCCGAGGCGTGAGACTATATAAGGCATGGGCCTTCAAACTATGGTCATCCAGTTGTTCAGGAACCACAATTCCCATCATGTATGTGTGAATGTCAGAGTTTTACAATGGCTCATGGGATGTGTAGTTCTGCAACAGCTGAAGGGCCAATGTTTGAGGATCCCTGCTATAGAGGCTTTCACTTAATTGCTGCAGCTTCTAATGTACATTATGGGAAGCTCACAGTGTGCAGTGAAATCAGAGTAATCCATTCCATTTCAGTCCAAGAAAGGAAAGGTTGGAGGTCAGATTTAATAAAAATTCCGGGCAGAAATGTCAAGCTCATGAGGAATTAACTCGCAGGGGGGCCCATTATGTCTGCCAAGAACCACAGCTGTGTAGTATCATAAAACTTTACAACAGCTGAGCCCATTAACATTCTAGGAATAATTGTAACTTCCAATGTGAAAAGAGGCCATAAACGCTTTTGAAAGCATCTAAAGCTTATCAACCGCCAGCGGGGAGCGTCGTTCTGTAAAGCTGCCACAATGGGGGGTGGTCGGTTTTAGGGGAAAGGGCCCCAGACCCCTTTCTGACACAACAAATGTATGCAGTCAATAGGAAATTTGGCTCTGGTCTCCCCCTTTTAAATTCTTTATTTTGAAATGTTTCAATAGCTAAGATCCGAAAAAAAAAAAAAGCATAATACAGTAAAGTGCTCAGGTCCAAAAAGTTATCAATAAACCATAAAAGTAACAGTGAGATTTGTATGACTTTAGCAACAGGGGAGGAAGTGAAGCTGGCCATAGACACAGTGCTTGGCTTAAATGAGTACACCTCTTTTGAAAAGTAAAGGCCCGTACACACGATAAGAAAATGGGAAGTAAAATTTAATCCGACGAACGATCTGCCGATTTTTGGATGGTTAGTATAGTGCTTTCGACAGCCGATTACGAATTTACAATGCTACAGCGCTACCAGAATCAGTGATTTCGGGCGACAGAGCTGTGGGCAACCCTCAGGACCATGTCTAAGAGAAGAAAAGACCAAGGGAAACCAGGCCGGATGCCAGATTTCTTCTCCCCATCAGTCTGGCGTGGAGGACAAGATGGCACTGGAGGATCTTGTGCCTAACCACAGGGCCACTCGAAAGGGAGGTTGGAAGCAGGCACAGGTAATAAGGGATCACCTTCCAAATATGTACATGGCTACAACACCAATTCCAGATCCTCATCCACCTCCAATAGTCCTGCCAAAACTAAGCCCAAAATGTCTCATTCAAATGATTCCACGCCAGAGTTACATACATCTACCCTGTCCATGGATGACACAGTAGAACTGCATGACTCAATACTGGCCTTTCCAACAATCAGCCAGTTCTAGATACAACTCTGAAGGAAATGCTGGTGTCACTGAGAAGAACAATTCACACCAATATAATGTCCATGATGCAACAATTTTTAAGTGTGAAGTCAGAGACCGAGTCATACACATTGAAAACAAAATGGGAGACTTTGCCACTACATTTAATGATCTGGTGGATGCTCATAATGAGAGGGAGGATGACTTTGATTGGATCAAATCCAAGCTGGCAGACTTAAAAGACCGACCCAGGTGCAACAATGTCAGGATCAGTAATCCCTGAGTCGAATAAAAATCATGAATTACAAGCCTTCTTCACTAAACTGTTTGAAGAGGCCCTCCCAGACCTTCCCATCGAAGAGCTGGCCATGGGTAGAATCCACAGGCTCCCTAAACCCAAACACCTTACCAGACCGTCTATAACACGGATACATTTATAGAGATCCAAAGCAGTGGCGGCCGGTCTATAGGGGGCGCTGCCCCCCCAATCTGTGCAAAGAGAAAAAAAATTAGCATTTGAAGCCCACTAGGGGCGCCGGACCTACTGCTGGCTATGGGGGGGGGGGTTTGCACCCCACGTGCGCCAGGCAGAGGCGCCGATTGGCAGCCTTCTGGGGGTCATCGGGGCACAGAGCAATGCGCCCCGACACTCTCCCCTGTGGTTCTGTCCTGGCTGTGATTGGTCCAGACTCCAGCCTGGACCAAATCATACAGGAGGACATCCCAGGTGACGTTGCGTGGGGGCGGTGTGTGCGTCAGTCACTCACTCACTGTCCCGGCTTCACCATCCCGCCCGCCGTTAGAGAGGAGGAGCAGCGGCGTGCGTGATCGAGGAAGAAGATTTCTCGTCTCCCGAGTCCCGCCGTCAGCAGCAGAGTCGGTCCGGTCCGGTCATCGTGAGAGAGCCAGCCCAAGAGCAGGAGGTAAGTTATTCAATGCAGCCGCTGCCTCAAACTCAGTGCCTCCCTCCTCTCTCTCCTGTCACTGTGCGGGACTGCAGACTCGAGTCCGGCGGTGGTGGGAGGGGGGGCACACCGTGGTCACTCTACATTGATGGGGGCACCCCCTGTGGTCACTCTACATTGATGGGGGCACCCCTTGTGGTCACTCTACATTGATGGGGGCACCCCCTGTGGTCACTTTACATTGATGGGGGCACGCTGTGGTCACTCTACATTGAAGGGGGTACGCTGTGGTCACTCTACATTGAAGGGGGCACGCCGTGGTCACTCTACATTGAAGGGGGCACGCTGTGGTCACTCTACATTGAAGGGGGCACACTGTACCTTGATTACTGAAGGCCCCTTTCACACTTGTGTGACCTCAAAGTCCTATTTTTTACAGCGAAGCAATGCCTATTACATTTTTCTGTTTACGCCCCCCAAAAATGTTGAGCACCAGCCGCCACTGATCCAAAGAAAAGCTGATGATTTTCACCAGAAAAATCGAGAGAGCTGGCCAAAATGCATCCAAGGCCTTTCCTGCTTTGCAGATCTCTCACAATACACACTAACGCAGGAGAAATTTGCCCAGTCACAAAAGAAATCGTGGATTATCCTGCAAAGCTACAACTCACTAAAGGAAACAATTTCTACATAATTTCTTCCTTAGATGAAGGACTTCAACTTTTGCGAGATTGAGACATCATCACCCATCTAGCCTCAGCTCTAGATGACCCCCCGAAACATGATTTGCACCCAGATGAGGAAAGTGTATGAGTAGGGGCTCTTTCACACAGGCTTTCCGTGTGAGAGCTCCGCTGCGGTCCTTTTTTTTTTTTTTTTTTTCACGGAGCGGATGACATTTCTGTCATCCGCTCCGTAGGTCCGCATATCATCCCATCCGTTTGCGGATGATATGCGGACCTACTGTAAGTCTATGGGGATTGCGGATGTCAGCGGATGACACCGCTGACATCCGATTTTCCTTCCTTTCCGTTTTTTGAACGGAGGAAAAATAGGGTTCTGTTCCGTTCGAAAAAACGGAACAGAACTGAAAGGAAGGAAATCGGATGTCAGCGGATGGTATTCCGCTGACATCCGCAATGCCATAGACTTACATTATGTCCGCAAATCATCCGCAAAAAAATAGGATGATTTGCGGACATACGGAGCGCCCGTGTGAAAGAGCCCTAGCTCAGTTTTACTTACCTTACTACTAACCTTAGGAACCCAGCAGGTCCCTTTGTTGTTTGAATCATTATTCAACATTAGATACCCCCTAGATTCAGCAGATTACCTCTGCCCAGATTCGGGCTGGAATCGTTTATTTTTACATCAAGTGCATGAGTCACCGGTTTTGGCGTTGGTAACAAACGCTTGCAATTTTTGCAAGTCTTACAAAGCAAGGTCCATAAAGACATGGATGAGCGAGTTTGGGGTGGAGGAACTTGGACTGGCCTGCACAGAGTCCTGACCTCAACCAGACAGAACACCTTTGGGATGAATAAAGCCCCGTACACACGTACCGATCGTCGGCCGAACGATCGGCCGTCTTTTGTCCAGGGCTGTCGGTGTCTGTTGAAAAGTGCAAAAGACTGCACAAGAATTTTGTCCGCCGACTACAGAAGTGATGTCATGTAATGGTTAACTTTCCTTGTTTTTTTTCTTTTCTGAGCATGCCCAGTCTTGCAAATCTGCTGTCTGTCGGCCGAATTCTGTACTGACTGGCGAACAATCGGCCGTTCTGGTGTTGGCATACAAAAATTTTCATGCTTGCAAGACAGATTCTTTTCGGCCGAAAGTGCGCTGTCGGCTGTCGGAAGCATCATACTAACAAGCCGAAAATCGGCCGAACATTTTCGGCCGACAATCGGTACGTGTGTACGGGCCTTTAGAGTGTAGACTGGGAGCCAGGCCTTCTCTCCAACATCAGTGCCTGACCTCGCAAATGCGCTTCTGGAAGAATGGTCAAACATTCTCATAGACACACTCCTAAACCTTGTGGACAGCCTTCCCAGAAGAGTTGAAGCTGTTATAGCTGCAAAGGGTGGGCCAACTCAATATTGAGCCCAACGGACTAAGACTGGGATGCCATTAAAGTTCATGTGTGTATAAAGGCAGGCATCCCAGTGACACACGCTATTACTATTGCCATAACAGCAGGCACGGTGAAGTGCCCTGTACATGTGAGTAAACTTCTATTTTCCTCAATAAAGCCTGATTGTTGAAACGGAGAGCACTATATTTTCCCTTTTATATTTTGCATCGCATGTCCCGTGTCTTGAGTCCTCCGGAGGTGAGAGGCTGGAGTGTCTTTCCAGGAGTCTGATATCCTCAGTACATGCTTTTGCTGGCCCGTCTGGGTCCTGTTTGGAGGTGAGAGGCCAATCTAGCAGGTGGAGGGATTTCACAGATTGGTGTGCACTTTTCACCAGATTGCATTTCTGATTTGGACACTTGGACACTAATGCACATTTATTGGATTTTGAGCACAATCACAGCTTGTATGGACTTCAGATATTGATTATATTAACATCATTTATGTTTGTTGGTGCACGTCTGGCGCAGCACATTTTTTGTATTTATTTTGATTTATTGTGGGATGTGAACACGATTGGAGTTTGCTGCCGGCTATATTTGTTTTATGCACAGTGATATTCAAGCACTTTTTCAGTACATTATTCACGCACAGTGTTTTTACCTATTTTGAGTGTTATATCACATATTTGGTTTTGCGCTGATAGTTTTTTTGTTATATTTGGCATCCCAATACTTTTGACAATATAGTGTATGTTTAATCCAAAAGAAAAGAGCAAGGAAACTAGCACAAACTACAAAGATGCCTATTTGTCTCACTCACTCGGCGCTAGGGAGCTAAAGTTGTGTTACCACAGCTAAAAACTTTCCATAAAATCACATACAATTTATCTCTGGCAGTCCCCTTTGGTGACTACATCAGGCTTACAAGTGTAACAACAATCCAAACCTGTGAATGTCATCACTCAAGCCCAGACTCCTGGGGGGAAAAAAAGGAAATAATAAAAAGGTGCAGAATGTTCGTGGAGGGAATAATCAGAATCCTTCAGTAAAACCAGAAAATCTTCCACAGGGTCAGGGAGGAAGAGAAGGGAGATATGTTGATTCACCCCTTAATAGGGGAAGGGGTCAATATGGACCACCCCCACAATACAAATTGGACCCAGTTCCTCTATACAATAGATTTGAAGAATTATTACATTATGAGGAGCCCCGCCCTACAACCCCCTATCGTCATCCTTTTTTCTGGAGGGGGGAGAGGATGGGGAAGGGGCGGCAGACCCTGGAGAGGGAGACCCCAGGCCCCTCAAGGAGAGTATTGGAGAAATTAGGTCCCTTACGAGAACCGTCCTCCAGAACGACAGAAGCCAAACATAGACCAACAACAAGGGGATGCAGGGCAGGCCGAAAATTACAACAAAAAAAGAAGGAGGGAAACAGATTAAGCGGGATTTATACTTTGGCCAACATTTCCTTATCTAACAAAGAGGTTAATATTCTGAATGCTGGGCTTAAATGCTCAGCCAACAAACTAATTAATAAATTTGAGATGTACATAGATGTTCACAAATACATCCGGAAAATAAACCTGAAAAGGTATTTTCTCAACCCAAATAAAGGGATCAGTAGTGACCATCATAGGAATCAATGTCACACATTGGGTAAGGACAGTGGTCTGAAGAACAGATCACTATTTAATCCCTCCCAGCCCTCTAATCAGCATGTGGAGGTCTTCAAGCATTTAGTGCTTAGAGATCTGGAAAATATCCAACCAAAAAAGGATGTCAATCCTAGATACATTCAAGAGGGGCTAATGGCTCTTGAACGGCGAAAAAACGTCATCATAAGACCAGCCGACAAAGGTGGAGGTATAGTTATTTTAGATAAAGAATACTACACAAATCAGCTTGAAGAAATGTTGGCGGATACGGCCACTTATGAGCCTTTAGATAGGGGCCCTACAACACAGTATCGTAAAAATCTTGACAATCTGATCCAGTGGGGATATCCTACACATATCTTCACAAAGGAAAAACAGTATCTTGTTCCGAGTCTCAGTAGGGTACCTACTATCTACACATTACCTAAGGTTCACAAGAATGAGGTTAATCCTCCGGGTAGGCCCATTGTGAACAGTATAGAATCTGTTACATCTAGAGTAGGCCAGTACTTAGGGTCTGTAAGAAATCTTTAGTATCTGTCTTGTAAAAAGAGATCTAAGAGGGATTACACTGCCTTCTACAAGTGAGATATTTCTGGTAACCGCAGATGTATCCTCACTGTATACAATTATCCAGCATGAGGAAGCACTGTTGGCCCTAAATTGGGCCTTCAGCAAAAGGGATGACCTCCTGGACTCCCAAAAGAGATTCCTTAGCCGAGTACTGGAATATTGTTTGTCACATAACTACTTCTGGTATGCAGGCCAATTTTATTCCCAGCGGAAGGGCGTGGCTATGGGCGCTAAGTTTGCCCCTAGCCAATCTCTTTATGGGGGAATGGGAGGATAGGTTCATCCATGCGGCTGGCAGAGAGGAATTAATTATTTACAAAAGGTACATAGATGACCTCTTCTTCATCTGGGCGGGCCCAGATAGGTCACTACAAGACTTTGCTGAGTACGTGAACAGTAATTCTAATAATATCAAACTAGAGTTCAACTGGAGTAAAGAAGTGATCCATTACCTTGACGTTGAAGTGATGATCCAGGCTTCCGCCTTAGTCACACAAGCCTATTTTAAGCCAACGGATAGGAACGGATACTTACCTATTCAAAGTTGCCATCATAGTAAATGGCTTAAGAATATCCCTAATGGACAATTACTTCGCATAAGAAGGAATTGTACCACAGACAATGATTTCTTCCAGCAAGCAGAGATCATCAAGGATCGCTTCGTTGAAAAGGGATATAAGGCCACGGACCTGGATCACACGGTTAAATTGGTTGGTCAAAGTTCACAGGAAACCTGCCTAATTGCAAAAGACAAAGTAGCTGATAACCACCACGATTGGGGCTTCATTTCGGCCTTCAATGCCCAGCATAAGGATGTGGAAAATGTTTTTAGAAAGCACTGGGGAGTCCTATGCATGGACAAATTCTTGGGGAAGGTGTTGCCGAGGGATCCTATATTTATATATAGGAAGGCGGCGACCTTTGGTGATAAAATTGTGAAAAAAGTGTTGGACCCTCCGAACAAACCTAGTTTGTTTTGGAAAAGTAGGGTGGGCTTTCATGCCTGCAGGAGATGTAAATCCTGTAGGCAGGTAAGCACTCATCTGAGGGGATACATTTCATTCGTTTCGCCCGCCAATGGAAAGTCCTTTGAAATCAAGGACTGCATTACCTGCATGTCCACACACGTGGTATATGGCTTATTGTGTCCATGCGGTATGATCTATATCGGGCGAACAAAGAGAACATTGGGAAAGCGTGTATGAGAACATATCGCTAACATCCGTAAAGGATATAAGGACCATAGTGTTTCATTGCACTTTAAATATAAACACAATAAAGATCCGAAAAGGTCTGGTGTTTTGGGGGATTGAAAAAATAAGTAAGACATGGAGAGGGAGATATCAAAAAGAGAGATCTATTGTATCTACCTCACCAATTCCCTCCAGCCTAACGGCCTTAATGTGGAACTGGATCTCAATTGCTTCATCAGCAACTGTTAAGATCTAGGTCCTTTTTGTTCTTATGCTGATGGTCTCCAAATTCAGAACCTTGTTTCTCCTTTTTTTTTCTTCTTTATTATGGATTATTTCTTGTTTCTGGAGGTTCTCTGTATTTTAGCGCCAGTCCAGGATGGCCCTGAGGTTTTCGGGTCAGATCCTTGATTTTTTGTGGCTTTTTATACATTTTATATATATAATATTTTATTATACTTTTTATATATAGGATCTATAGTGTATGGTCCCTTTTCAATTGGCCTGCATGTAGGCCTGTTGGATCAGTGCCTTGCCTATATTAAAACCTATATATAGATAGAGGCAGTGTCCAATTGTAGTTTTAGCGGTAAATTTGTATTTCTCCACATAAATATATATTTTTTCATTTATGTATATTATGTTAAGTTGCCTTGTTGTAATATAGGTACACATATGCAGAACTCAGGGATTTTGAACACAGAGGGTCGCTTATCAGGCGACCATACTTATTGGTGACCTGAGGTTGGTAGCCCACCCCATACCTTAGTTGCCATGATTGGATCCACAATGGAATATTAATCCCTCTAATGACAATTAATGGCTAACTATGTCCTGCCTTGTGACTTTAATTATAAGTATGGAGACAGGATAATGGCCATGTGAAGGGGGTTAATTCCTGGAGTTGTAGTCATCACTTTGAGTCTATTGCAGTGGTCCCCTCTAATGATATAGATGGGCCCATGAATATTCCCGCATGGTGGCTCCTGTAGACCAAGAGCTGCGGACAATTAATGGCCGGTAGTAGGGGAGTACCCACAGCATTGGTATGAATTGTGTGTTCTTTTAGGACATATGGTTTAGTTTTAATATATACATGATCGCTATATATGTCCATGTGTACGCTTTTATTAAGAGTTGATTAAGATTACAGTATCAAGTTGCATGGTATTATAGACTCGTGCGGCTGATCATAGTAATATGACGGCTTAGCACGATCTATTTTGTTTACCAATGGAAGGTCGATTGCCCGATGGACACTTTCGTGGTGGATAGAGAGGGGCGGAGATTATGGATGACACCTGACGGCTTCATTGCCAGTAGTTATGGAGTCCGCCAGTGGATACTTCCGCCCGTCTTTGCCGCATAT
This sequence comes from Pelophylax lessonae, assembly GCF_965119305.1. NCBI lineage: Eukaryota > Metazoa > Chordata > Amphibia > Anura > Ranidae > Pelophylax > Pelophylax lessonae. Next base: position 19,644,816 of record NC_138775.1, on the reverse strand, counting down.
TAAAATGGGAGTGATGGCGTCGCGTGCTCGCACCCTCCGTAGAAGTCCGCCAGTGACGAAACGCGTAAAAAAAAGGGCGTGAGCACGCGGTGACCATAGCAACGATACGTCCCGAGCGCCTGACGTCAGATCAGCACCCGGAAGTCTGGCGGCGGTTTCCTAGCTGCGGTCTCGGCCAAACGAGTGTGGACGGTATGACAACCAAGGAGCCCGGACTGGGACATGTTTGATGAGCTTTGTTATATTTTACCTTTGAGTGCACATTATTTGGGCTTGGTTTTTTAACAATAAATTAAGTGTGTTTACGGATTCACACTATGAGCCTATTATTTGCATGACATATGGTATACATGAGGATTGATCCAGGTACCAGCCTTTTGGAGATCCAGAGCAGTCCTGTGGGTCGGAGGTTCTTCCTTTTTGTACATCAGTTTGGCGCATTATTCCCCACCTTGAGGTACGTGGGCACTTCTTGGGGGGCATGCCGGTGAAGTGGTGGTGCATGCCAGATTTATGGACTCTGTGGATAAACAGTTTTGGGACTTTTCCAAGTGATGCTTGTTTTGGCTGGACTTTCACCCACATCATTGTTTATAATATGCATGTTTAATATCTTGTATACATGTGGTAGCGCTGTTAGTGTATACATGTGATTTGTCCTATTGAATTAGATGTACACACCTTTTCCATAGTGTAGGTTTAGGTTAGTTGCCATGAATTTCCAGTTTAGCCTTTTTGGCCTCTTGATTGGAAGAGACATGCCTTACAGGTCCTCTTAACATGAAAACAGAAACACGGCTGATCACACTTAAATAAAGATTTTATTTCATTGCAAATACAAAAAAGATGCAACTTCTGTTAAGAATATCTGGCACTGGGATTGTAAATTATCATTGTGCGTAGAAAAGAAAATCTGCTACATGTGTGTATAACATACAACCATCGAAATAACCATAGAAGTCGGGAACAGCAAAGTCTGCATAAATGGGAATTTCACATCTAAAAATTATATTCAGCTCAATATGACAATATCTGAAAGGATCCCTCTATGATCCCGGGACAAACACAGATTATCAGGAACACAGACAGTTCTCCTTTCATACAGCCTCATTATTTACAAAACAATCTGATTGCAGAATAAAAACAAAATCCTCATATACCACTTCAGACGCTCTCATCATCATCATCCTCATCCTCATCATCATCATCCTCCATCTACACCCCCACCCCTCACCCCAAAGTCTATTCACAGTAGATTACATGCCGTGTCGCCATCACATCATCTTCATCACTTTATTGATCCAGTCCACATACACAGAGACCCGTGTGTAGACACCTGGAACGTTCCTCTTTCCGCAGCCACGAGCTGGGATAATCACCCCTTCCAGCACCCAGCATTCATGGGTCAGACAAGCCAGTGGACCTCCATAATCACCCTGAAAGAAGCAGAAGGAGGAGGATGACACTTTATATTCCCCCATTATCCCTCCCTACACATATTAGGAGGCGATCGAATTTACAGCAAACACCACGGCAGCTTTTTGTTTCCCCCTCATCCAATGAGGGACACAGGAATTAACCTTTGGCTTATACTGCCACCTACAGGAGGATCAGCCCATGATAATTCCACCTACAGGCGGTCCCCGGGTTACAAATGACTCCTACTTACAAATGGAGGGAGACAACAGGAAGTGAGGGGAAATCTCCCCTAGGAAGGGAAATTCACCCCTGTAAGAGTTCTCATGGGAAAAATATGTCTCCACTGAAGCTTTATCACCAATCTTTGTTTCCACAACAACCCAAAATTTTCAAAAGCTAGTTGTCATTAGGGACAAAGTGGGGTGAAATCTTCTGAACAGGGGCACAGACAGCAAAAAAAAAAATGGTCCGGGGGTGTTAACCCTTCCCTATGCTATCCAAAAAACTTAAAGAGGAAGTAAACCCTCCTCTGCAAGTTGTACCTATAGGTAAGCCTATGATAAGGCTTACCTATAGGTACTGTAAATATCTCCTAAACATGCACCGTTTAGGAGATATTTACCTTCCATGCAGCCAGTGACGTCACTGGCGCATGTGCTCTGAAGGAACGGCCGCTGGTGCCGTTCCTTCAGAGCCCCGTGCCGTGACCGTCGGCTTCCGCGCGCGTGAGCGGGAGTGACGGCACCGCAGCTCCGGCCAATCAGATGGCCGGATGCCGCGATCCCGGAAGACGGGCGACTGAACATGTCGCCCGTCATAGAGGTAAGCGGGCGGCACGGCGGGGGCTCGTTCTAAGGTAAGTATTACATAATGAGCTAGTATGCGATGCATACTAGCTCATTATGTGTTTCTCTTTCAGGGTGGAAAAAAAAATGGGTTTACAACCTATTTAAAAACGATTCTTATGGCTGGAGCTACAGTCACTATCTTGTTTGTAACCCGGGGACCACCTGTACTTCCAGCATGCCTCAATTTTGCTTGTGTCGTCGGAAGATGGGTGTCTTTTCTGCAGCGAAAACTTGTTTTTTTGTTAGCACCATTCTTCAAAATTTGTTTAATTAATGTTCCTCTCTATATTGCTTCTGGGGCCTTGTCTCGTTTGCAGTTACTGGCATGACCATGCTCACCCTAGCTTTGGGGTGTAGTATCCAGTACCCACTGGACAGCATGCTGTGGGGATAGCCTACTAATGACCTCCAGGCCTTGGTTTTCACAAGGGACGCTTTAATAAAACTGGAGTGCGCAAAATCTGGTGCAACTCTGCACAGAAACCAATCAGCTTACAGGATTTTTTTTTGTGCCAAAAGCATATTTGAACAAGCTGAAATTAGAAGCTGACTGGCAACCATGCACAGCTTCACCAGAATTTGCACTCGCAAGTTTTAGTAAAATCAACCCCATAATGTTCTGGTAACTTTAGCTGTGGAGCCCTTTCAAGGTTCAGAGCTGCTGATATTGCCTCAGCGCTGGCCCGGTCTCTGAAGACTCACTTAGCAAGAGCATCAGGAACTAAATTTATCTACTTCTTAGGTCACTGGGCACCTTTAAAATCCCAGTTGGGGGGGGGGGGGGGGTGTCAGTTGGGCAGTCTCCTTGTATTGAGTGACCCCAGCGCACACTAATGTCTCTGGGGCTGCTTACATCAATGTATGCAGCCTGGAGCTATGTTGTCCTCAGCTCCTAGAGTCTTAAGCCTCGTACACACGCACCGATTGTTGGCCGCAAATTTTCGGCCAACGTCCGATCGGCCGATTGTCGGCTTGTTAGTATGATGCTTCCGACAACCGACCGCGACTTTTCGGCCGAACAAAATCTGGTGTGCATGCTATAAAATTTTTGTTGGCCGTCACCAGAACGGCCAATTGTTCTTCAGTCAGTACAGATTTCGGCAGACAAAAATGTTATGAGCAAGACTGGGCATGCTCAGAGAAGAAAAAACACACGAAAAGTAGACCAGAACATGACATCACTTCTGCAGTTGGTTGTTGTTGGCCGACAAAATTCGTCTAGAGCACATTTCAACCAACACAACAACACTGGACAAAAGACGGCCGATCGGTCGGCCAACAATCGGTGCATGTGTACGAGGCTTTATTCCACCATCAGTCTTCTTCAACTCCATTGGATGTAGACCGTTCCTCTGCCCTTTTAACGAAGTACTAAAAACCCTACAGTCATGCAAAAAACTGTATGGTCCAAATCAAATACTTATTTGCTGATTCTGACAGCAGAGGCCACAACTTCACCTACAGATTCTCTGATTTAGTGGCTTTTGAGTCATCACCCGTTTGGACTATTTGACTCCGAGTTGCTCCAGTATTTAACAGGAGAGCAAGACCCTGAAGAGTGCACTGCTATTTCTTCCAACTGAAAGAGAGACAGTTTGAGCTCTTATTAATGCAGCATACACTCCTCTGTTGGCCTGTTGCGTCTACCAGTTGCGTTTCCAGTCCTGGGTCCTTTTAAGCTCCTACGGCCACAAGAACTTTTCCATGTGGAATACAACAGTTAAAAGGAGTCTGCAGATTGACAGGTTAAATTCCCATCTTTATTGAAAACGATGTTAGGGTAAAAGCCAGGAACAAAACAGTTGATGCGTTTCAGCCTATGCAGGCCTTAGTCATAACCAGGGCTTTTTTTCCAGCAGGAATGCGGGGGAACACAGTCCCAGCACTGAATGTATGTAATAGCAAGGGGTGTGTTTGAGGATCTATTGTCACTGGTAAGGATCTGTTATTGTGTGAGGGTCTATTGTTGCTGGGGGGGGGGGGTCTTATTGTTGTTGGTAGGGATCTCCTGTTGAGGTAGAGGTCTATTGTTGGCTGATCTATTGATAATGGTTGCTGGAAGAGCCGTTGTTGCTACTGGAAGGGGGGGTCTAATTTTGCCGGGGTGGATCTTTTATTGCTGGGTGAAGTATTTTGTTGGGGCATGGGAGGTGGGTAGGGAGTGGAACCAAGGGACAGTGCTCAAAAGGTGGGTAGTGGGTGTAGGCAAGGGGTGACTCAGAAGGGGGGGGGGGGGGGGGGAGTTCCTGCACCTACAGTATTCTCCAAGAAAAAAAAATCCCTGGTCATAACCGAGGCCTGTATAGGCTAAAATATGTCAACTGTTTTCTTCTTGGTATATTTTACCCCAACATCGTTTTCAATAAAGATTGGATTTTAACCTGTATAGCTGCTGTGTACCTATGGCTTGCAGGGTATCCAACCTAATTGGATTTCAGAGTGGTAGCATTGTTCATTTTTGTTCCATGTGGAATGTTTTTTCCAGGTTTTCAAGGCTGCCATGTGGTTTTCTATTCACACGTCGTCTAAGGTCTACCGTTTCCACTTCATTTGATGCCAACTTCAGACATAAGCTCCTTCAATAAAATAGGATTTGTACTCATCATAAAATCCTTTTCTTGGAGTCCATTGAGGGACACAGGGTCCAATCATCCTGTAGGTGGAAGTTATAACCTGAAGGTTAAAAACATCCTGCGTCTCTCAATAGACTCCAAGAAGGGAGTCATTATGACGATGCCTCACTCCCACAGAGGGCTTGAAAGAATCTCTGCCCCTGAGGAGCTGTAAAGAAACTAAAATGCAGATCATAATTAAACTACACAACAACCAGTTTGTAGCACCTGCCTTCTACTAAACACGAAGCACAAACTTCTGCAGCCATCCTCTATCGCCACTAAGATCCAGGAAACGGGATATAAGGTTCTCACGCGCTGGTATAGGGTGCCATCTTTATTGCATCGTTGTTTCCCCCTGGTATCGGATAAATGCTGACGTTGTAATGAAGCCACGGGGACGATGTTTAATATTTTCTGGGAATACCCATTGGTCAAACCATTTTGGCGAGCAGTGGCCAGCGTCAAACAGCTTACTAACGTTGACGTGGCGGATGATCCTGCTGTGTGTCTGCTGCACTGCATCCATCGGCCCGTTAAAAAATACAAGTCCTCTCTGACTATCCAGCTCTTAATTGCTGCCAAGGCCTGCATACCCCTCTGCTGGAGATCACCTGATGCGCCCACGAGATCTCTGTGGTTTTCCAAGGTTGGGGAGCTTTGGGATATGGAGGACCGAGCATTGTAATATTATATTTGGTATTTGTTTTATGTATTATCAAAGTAATATATATGCACATATTACCTCCGATGACCCCGTTGTCCAGAATACCCATTTAGCCTGAGTGATCAGGCATTATGGGGTTAACTTTGGAATGGAGATTGAGGTGTAGATGTAGTCAGGGCAGAAAGCATATCTTTGTCTATGGAGATAGGCGTGATGACGTTGCGGCCGTATGGTTCACGTCATCCCGCAACTAGAGGGCCACCCATTCCTCTAAGTACATATACCAGTGACCGGACTGCGAGACCACGCCCTCAGAAGAAGTACTTCGTTGACGAAACCGGTCAGGGCGTGGTTCCGCGTTCACAAGGTTCCAGCGTTTTGGGTCATGCCCGGAGGTTTGCCTACCTTGGTACCGAGTGGCGACCGTAACATCAGTGGGAGCTGACATGACGCAAGTTTACCTCATTATATGCCTTTACAACTTGATCGTTTGTGAGTGCAACTATTGCAGAGTTTTTTTCATGTGTGAATAAACGTGTGGTTTTACAATATCACGCTATATGCTGTCATTCCATCCATTTACATGTAACACACATTGGCATGGTTCTATGAGTGAGGAGAGGGGTCCATTACCTTCCACCTGGAGTCGGATTTAGACCTTTGGAGTCAAAGACACCCATTTGGCCTGTATTCAGTGGGCTCTGGTGAGTTCAATACCATAGGGCTTGCACAGTGGTGTGGTGAAGGCTGTTTAGGGCGTACCTGCACAGCGGTGGAGGTGGATCTTTGGACTTCTTATGCTCATAGTATATGGATGGACATTGCATATGTATTCACATTCATCGATTAAAGAGACTCTATGTTGATGTTTAGGGATTTATTCTCTATATAAGTGCTGCTAGTGTATCTTTCAGTTGTCACATTATTATAGGTACACCCTGTCGTTTAATATGGAGGACTTGTCGGCTACTTTGTACAATCGGGAACAGGCCTTTCGGGACAAATGGGGACCGTGGGACTACTTCACGTGTACGGACGCCTACCTGCAGGAGCTCACTGTCTCCAGCTTCCAGCTTTCCTCTTGCTCCCTTCCTCCTTGCCTCTTTTACTTTTTTTTTCCTCTTCATCCTGTGTTTCCTGCCCCTACCACTCACTTTCCCCTCTGTAAATAGCCGCGCTTTCTCCCCAAGACTGGGGTCTTCTGTAGTTTATATCCCTGCTGCTTGCTCATTCCCCGACTGACTCCATGGTTTGTAGTCACCGTTTCCTGCTCCTGCTCTGTGCAGGAGCCCGTCAATTGGTACCACCCTGGTACCTGACACGCTTAAGTTTTCTGTAATTGCGGTTTACTGGTCCCTTGACCCGCCAATCTCTGTAACATTTGCTTTGTCTGTTGTTTTGCATACCCAGGAGGGGACTGAACCCACCTGTCTGTCTTGGTTGCCTATATTAGTTTTACAGCTACTGTAACCTTCAGGGAAATGCTGTTTATAATGCTGTTGTCAGATTGCACCGTTTTATTTTTTATCTGATGTGCCCTACCTCTAATTGTATTGCAGCCTCTTACTAAATAAAGAAATAAAAAAAAAAAAAAACTTCCGCAGCCCTGATTGCAATGCAGGCTGTAGACAAAGGACTGTTCTTTGGGTGCCCAGAGTTCCATTAGGTCTCCCAGTGACCACTACGAGAAAAAATCCAACCTAAAATTTGTCGAGATTGGTAGGAATTCCTGCTGTGTGTAGCCCTTGGTAGGGCTGGTCAGGACAGAAACTCGAGAACTGCCATTTCTGATGGTGAAGGCCCCATGGTCATCATTCTCATCCTGGCTGCTTGGCTTAGGGATTCACGCACCAGTATGCATATCCGGTGTCAGGATACTTTGCGGGCTGCACACTTGTTCCAGGTCGCTGACTAACTTAGTGAAGCCTGGGATCAGAATGACAGCCTGGAACTCGCACCTTCTAAAACAAGTCAGCCATAGCAGTTCTCATTCTGCCAACTGACAAATCCCCTTTAGTTCTGTATCTCTGATGTCTAGAACTGACCTTGAAGATACCTGAGAAAGATACGGCCACACTCCACAGCTGGGATAAGATTATGACGTTCCTTTATTCATCGTCAGGCCAGACAGACAGGGGACAGGTAGACAGGTAGACAGGTTAAGGTTTCACATGACACACCGTTGGTTGTGAACGGTTTGTTGTGTGAAACGTTAACCTGTCTACCTGTCCCCTGTCTGTCTGGTCTGACGATGAATAAAAGGAACTTCATAATCTTATCCCAGCTGTGGAGTGCGGACATATCTTTCTCTGGTATCTTGATGGTCTACGGCAAGGGTCTTAAAACTATGGCCCTCTCGCTGTTCAGGAACTACAATTCCTATCATGCCTGGTCATGTCTGTGAATGTCAGAGTTTTACAATGCCTCATGGGATGTGTAGTTCCGCAACAGCTGGAGGGCCGTAGTTTGAGGATCCCTGCTCTACGGTTGGGACCCGAAGCGAGCACCTGCAACGGATATGTTGTACTCTTCCCTTTTGGCTTGAGCGGTGTATGCATGTTTGTTGGACCCTAGAACTGACCTCACAGGCTCCAACTTCGATTGGCATTGGCTTGGTGCAGATCTCACTTTCCTGTGCGCGGATCTTTGTGCTCCCCTTGTTACATTCCTCGTTGCTGATTATTTCGAAGCGGGCCACCTTCAGGACGTCCTCGTTCCCGGTACCTGGAGGAGACAACACAGACAACGTATGATAAAAAGGATGGCATTATAAATATTGATACACCGCTCACTGGGACTGCCAGAGCCTGGAAGGCGGAGAGCTCCCACAATGAATGGAGGGGGTCTCTATTTTAGGGAAACTCCAATCTAGGCAATTTGCATGTTTTTTCTCAGAGCTGCGCTTTGGCAACCAGGAAACCTGCCAATTGGTATAGACCGCTCTCAACCTCCATTAAAGCACAGCTTGAACAAGAACAGTCCTGATACAAGCAGAGATGCTTTGAAGGTTGGAGGTCAGTCTGGAGGAGTGGGCTTTCCTAGACAGGCTGTATTTGCCTACAGACAGCCCTAGGTAACCCACATGTGAAGCTGAGCCTCTATGACTAAAAACTGAATTCCAATAAATGAAAGGGGTGGGGCGGAAAGAGCTAGATGAGGCTGGATGTCCTTCAGACAGTAATTGAGATGGGCTCCGACTTGCTCAAGCTTGTAATGCATATTGTGAGAAGCTCACAGTCTGCAGTGAAATCAGAGGAAGCAACTTCAGTACGGGTGAGGAGACGGTGTTCTGCTGAAAACTCCAACTTGCCAAAATCTCCAACCATGTCACTTCCAGTGACTCTAAAGCAGGAATAATTGGAGATTGATGAGTTGCCATTTTCACAGACCATCGGCAGCCAATACACTCCAGTACACGACCAGTTGCCGCTTTTCACAGAACACCGGGTAAGGTGTAAAAAAAGTTGTCACCGCCTTGGAGGCAGCCATGTTGTTGGTTAGTTGCTAACAATGTCCACGCATTATAGAGTGTTCTGGAGTGTATAGGCTGCCGGCGGTCTGTGAAAACAGCAACTCATCCAAATTTCCAATTATTCCTGCTGTAAAGTCACCAGAAGTGACGTGATTGGAGATTTTGGTGATCTGGAGTTTTCGTCAGAACACCGATACAACGGTGCAAGACTGAAGGGAAGGCTGCAGTGAGGATTTATATTTTGGGAGTAAAAAAACTGAATTTTTTTTATCTTTTTATTAACATTTGCTCAAAGTTCCGCATAAACCACTTGCCGACCGCCCCATGCAGATTTACTGCGGCAGGGCAGCTCGGCTGCGCATAGTCACGTAGATCTACGTGATTATATGCACGCGGTCCCGGCAGCATGCATGAGCCACGCTCCCGCTGTGATTAGACACAGCGGGAGCCAGACCACGGGAGGAGCGGCGCAATAGCCGCCACCCCCCTGCGATCTTCAGGGAAACTGACGGGAGAGCCAACTGCCTATGTAAACAGAACAGGCGGCTCTCCTGTCACACAGGCACAGTGGGATCGTGTGTCTCAGCTAAGCAGAAACACCGATCTCTGTGTGCCTGTCACAGAGCCCCCCCCCCCCCCGACAGTTAGCAAGCACAATTTAGGACCCCCCCCAGTATTAACCCCTTCCCTGTCAGTGTCATTTATACAGTAACAGTGCATATTATTTAGCACTGATCACTGTATTGGTGTCATATCCCATAGTTTGTAAATGCTATAACTTTTGCGCAAGCCAATTAATATATGCTTTTTGGGATTTCTTTAACCAAAAATATGTAGCAGAATACAAATTGGCCTAAACTGATAAAAAAAAAAAAATTAGATTTTTAAAAAAATTTCTTTATGGAGAATGTTTTATAGCAGAAAGTAAAAAAATATTTATTTTTTTTTCTAAATTGTCGCTCTATTTTGGTTTAACCACTTGCCGACCGCTCACATGGAGCGTACTGCGGCAAAGTGGCTCGTTCCCGTCCAGCGACGTAGACCTACGTCGCTGGACTCCTCCCCCTGTAGGCGGCGCGTGAGGCGCGCTCCCGCTGTTTTCATTCACAGCGGGAGTCGGGCCAGGGGAGTAGCAGCGGCGATCGCCGCTGCTCTGCCCTGATCGTCGGGGAATCGAGTGAGGAGATCCGCCCGCCTGTGTAAACAGAGCGGGCGGATCTCCATAGTGACAGGGACTGACAGATCGGAGTGTTCAGCATAGCTGAACATGCGATCTGTCCTTCTGTCACTCAGTCACCTCCCCCCACACACATCAGTAAGCACCAGGCATACATTAACCCCTCCCTCTCCAATAAAATTAACCCCTTCACTGCCAGTGTCATTTTTACAGTAACAGTGCATATGTATAGCACTGATTACTGCAGTAATGTCACTGATACCCCCAAAAGTGTCAAAAATGTCAGTCAAGGGTCCAATCTGTCCGCCGAAATGTCGCAGTCCTGTAAAAAAAAAAAAAAAAAAAAAAAAAAAAAAATTCGCAGATCACCGCCATTACGCGTTAAAAAAAAAAAACACCAAAAATGACAGAAATCTTTCCCTTTGTTAGTAAACGCAATAACTTTTGCGTAAACCAATCAAAATACGCTTATTGCGATTTTTTTTACCAAACATAGGTAGCAGAAAACAAATTGGCCAAAAATTAAAAAAAAAAATTGATTTTTACATTTTTTTGGGGGGGAATTTCATATAAAAAAAAAAAAAGTGTTAAAAATATTGTTATTTTTTCAAAATAAATGCTTTTTTTTTTGTTTATAGCGCAAAAAGTAAAAATCGCACAGGTGATCAAATACCACCAAAAGAAAGCTCTGTTTGTGGGAAAAAAAGGACGTAAATTTCTTTTGGGTACGGCGTCGCACGACCGCGCAATTGTCAGTTAAAGTTGCACAGCGCCAAATCGCAAAAAGTGGCCTGGACGGAAGACAGCAAAATCCTCCGGTGGTCAAGTGGTTAAACAGCAAAATCTAAAAACTGCAGAGGTGATCAAATACCACCAAAAGAAAGCTCTATTTGTGGGGTGGGGGAAGGACATGAATTGTATTTGGGTACAGCGTCGCATAACCGCGCAATTGTTAAAGCAACGCAGTGCCAAATCGCAAAAACATGGCCTGGTCATTAAGAGGGTAAAACCTTTCCGGGGCTGAAGTGGTTAAATAAATTCACGGATTTATATGAATAAATTCTCATCAACCTCAAACGGACAATGAATGTTAAAGTTCACAGAAACCCCAGAGGGGACTTTGTACAATGACAGGACAATGTGACTCACCTTGTGTGTCCCCCCAGCCTGCAATCTCACACTTGGTTTCAGGAGGAACAATATATCGCTCTGGCGGGAGACAGATCAGAGCCACCCGGGAGTTGAGGGTAACCGGTCTACAGAGAGACAAGGGAGATCAGATTAGAAAGACTGCAGCCTCACTACATAGGGATAGCATCACTGAGTAATCAATTATCACCCCCGTGACCTCAGTGTGGACTAATCTTAGGCTGCACTACTTCGTGGGTCACTACCTTGACCAAGTAGGCAGCCACTGGAATTAGAATTCCTGAACTTTTCCCTTCACGTAGAAAACTACTGCCATCAAATATCTCAGGGTTCACATCATGTCTGGAAAGTTCTGCCAAAGGACAAGTAGGTAACTGCAGGGAAGCCCATGTCCCTTGAACCTCCCAAGGAAGAGGTGCGTTTGTGCGCGCTAATTTGGCGCATAGGCGCAGGGATGCGCATGCGCACAAAAATGTGCGCGGCGCATCTTGTGACAGTTTAGGCGCCAAACGGGCTATTTAAGCATGATCTGCTCCTAGGATCAGTGCTGTTTCGTCTACAGCGTTCTGTGATTGTCCTGTTCCCGGTTACCTGCATCTGCTCCCGAAATACTGACCCGGCTTGCCTCTGACTATTCCTGCATCGAACCCAGTCTGTTCCTTGACCATTCTCCAGTCTCCCCGCCTGCACCTGACCCAATCGCTCTGTGTATGACCCGGCTTGTCTGACTCTATCTTCCAGTTCCCCTTGAAGCTTACAAGTTGCTGCATTGGCCCATCTGCTACCGGGACATCTGTCGCCTTCTGGTGCGCTACTCTGCCAGCAGTTCTGCAGCCTGCACGTCTACCGGCACTCGTGCGACTCTGCACTCTTGCGCCTCCTGTTTACTCTATCAGGGGCTCGGAGTCAGAGGTGTAAGAGAGGCCTTCCTCCGCACATTCAGGCTCTACCCACCAGGTACGTGACATATCACGTCACAATACCATTCTCTGTATGAAGCAAACTTTAAATCTCTTGTTGGGTCTATCAGATCTGTTTTAACCAAATGGAGACACTACAGAATCTCTTGGCTGGGTCATATAGTATCAGTTAAAATTACGATTTTGCCCAAGATTCTGTATTGTTTCCTGACTCTACTGGTACCCATTCCCCTGGTGCAGGTTCCAAAACTTCAGGCAGATCTTCTGAAACAATAAAACATAGGATCGCTCAGAGGGCGAAATGCGCAGGGCCGTGACCCGGCGGGAGCACAGGATAAGGTTGTCTCTCATACCGCCATAGGATTCTGTGGATGTTCGCACCAGGGATCTGTTCTCTCTTCTTTCCAGTGAGGGCCATAGCCTCATGGGCTACCCTCCCAGGGTGTAACCACTGGACTGAAATAGATAAACTTTGTCTAGCCCCGTCTCCCCCGAAAAAAAACCTATTGTGGAATACTGATGTGGACATACCTTCTGCCTCTCTTTTGCACAATACTTGGCAACAGTTATAACAAGCACAACCCCTCCAACCTGAAGCTTCTTTACCGACAGCCTTCCTTTACAATCCTAAGTTGCCGGACAGTCTTACTCATCACATGATTTACCCATGGCTGAAGGATCCTCTTTCACTATGGCCACCTAGTGAACCCTGTAACATGTATGCTACTTTCCTTTGAGGAACTCCGAAAGAAGCATGATCTGCCCAGTGGAGCTTTTTTTTTTGTCTATCTTTCGCACCTAACCTTCTGTTTTCCAAATTGTCTACATTTGAGCACTTAATCCTTTCTGGCCTGTCGCAAAAAGGCTTCGTCTCGGATATACACTCACTGGCCACTTTATTAGTTACACCTTGCTAGTATCGGGTTGGACCTCCTTTTGCGTTTAGAACTTCCTTCATTCTTCGTGGCATAGATTCAACAAGGTTTTGGAAACATTCCTAAGAGATTTTGGTCCATATTGACCAGTGGCGGATGGTGCTCAAAATTTTTTTGGGGGGGCGCAAACAGAAAAAAAAAAATCGAATAGGCATTGCTTTGCGGCAAAAAACGCGGCAAAAAAAATTGCATGACTTTTGAGGTCACAAAAGGTTGAAAGGGGCCTTCAGTAATCAAAGTATAGTGTGCCCCCATCAATGCAGAGTTACTACAGCATGCCCCCATTCAATGCAGTGACCAGCATGCCCTCCCATCAATGCAGTGACCAGCTTGCCGTGCCCCCATCAATGCAGAGACCAGCTTGCCGTGCCCCCATCAATGCAGAGACCAGCTTGCCGTGCCCCCATCAATGCAGAGACCAGCTTGCCATTAAGCTCCATGCATCCAGCGCCCTGCATGCAGATTAGGGGGCAGGATGCATGGATGGGGGGGCGGCGCCCCTGCGCCCTCAATACACCGGCCGCCACTGATATTGACATGATAGCATCACTTAGTTGCTGCATATTTGTCGGCTGCACATCCCAAAGGTGCTCTGTTGGATGAGATGTGGCGAGTGTGGAGGCCATTGGAGGACAGTGACCTCATTGTCATGGTGAAGAAACCAGTGGTGAGACGATTTGAGTTTTATGACATGCTGCATTATCCTGCTGGAAGGAGCCATCAGAAGATGGGGACACTGTAGTCATAAAGGGATGGACATGGTCAGCAACAATACTCAGGTATGCTGTGGCGTTTAATCAATGCTCAAACTGGTACTAAGGTGCCCAAAGTGAACCAAGAAAATATCCCCCAACACCATTACACCACCAGCCTGAACCGGTGATACAAGGCAGGATGGATCCATGCTTTCATGTTGTTCACGCAGAATTCTGACCCTACCATCCGAATGTTGCAGCTTAAATCGAGACTTAGACCAGGCAACGTTTTTCCAATCTTCTATTGTCCAGTTTTGTTGAGCCTGTGTGCATTGTATCCTCAGTTTCCTGTTTTTAGCTGACAGGAGTGGCACTGGGAGTGGTCTTTTACTGCTGTAGCCCATCTGCTTCAAGGTTGGATGTGTTGTGTGTTCAGAGATGGTATTCTGCATACCTTGGGTGTAACGAGTGGTTATTTGAGTTACTGTTGCCTTTCTATCATCTGGAACCAGTCTGCCCATTTTCCTCTGACATCAACAAGGCATTTTCCTCCACACAACTGCTGCTCACTGGATATTTTCTCTTTTTCAAATTATTCTCTGTAAACCCGAGAGATGGTTGTGCGTGAAAATCCCAGCAGATCAGCAGTTTCTGAAATACTCAGACCAGCCCGTCTGCCACCAACAACCACGCCACATTCAAAGTCACTTAAATCCCCCTTTCCTCCTCCTTCTGATGCTCGGTGTAAACTTCAGCAATGTGTCTTTACCACATCCAGACGATTAAATGCATTGAGTTGCTGTCGTGCTATTGGCTGATCAGCAATTTGTGTTACCAAGCAATTGAACAGGTGTACCTAATAAAGTGGCCGGTGAGTGTATATAAACGATTAACACACGTACAATATGAACTCTCAGGAGAATCAGTTATATGCTGAAATGGGAGCAGGCTCTTCGGGAAGAGCTCTCCACTGAACAGTGACGGATCATATGGTCCCGGGCAGCCAAAAGCTCTATTTGTACTCTTTACAAGGAAAATACATACAAAGTGCTATTTTTTTGGTACATGATCCCTACCCGCCTACATGCCATATACCCATCGGTTTCAGATCATTGCTGGGAGGTGTCATAGAGACCGTGGCACTTTGCTTCATATCTAGTGGCAATGCCCTTCTTTGCAAGCATACTGGCGCTGGGTCCAAAATCTCCTCCACCGGATATTCAATGTAGATATTCCCTTCCACCCAAAAATGTTGGGGGGGGGGGGGGGGGAGAGTAGCCCTAAAATACCTAGATTAGCCAAGAAACTGACCAGTCACATCTTAAATGGCAGCCACTCTATGCTAGCATCAAAGATGAAGATATTTTGGAGTCCCCAATGGCACGTCTGACTGATAAGGTAGACCGTCACCGTGCAGTTTGGGAACCCTGGCATCTCAGAGGATCCTCCAATGAGCTCCTAAAGACCATTTTCCACTTATGGTCTTGACTTTCTCTATACCCAGGAGTGACAAGCTCTGTCTAATCTCCCTTAACTTCGTTTTCTCTTTTTTCCTTTCATTGCTACTTTTGGTGGTACGGTACGGTTCGGTTCAGTACGGTACGGTACGGTTCGGAACGGTAAACCTTGCGTTTCCACTGCCAATAGTACCCTTTTATGATAGGCGTGGTGTAGCAGGAAAGCTGTGATCGATGATTTTTTGTTAACCAATCAAAGTTCTGCAGAGTGTAGCTCCACCCTGTTGGTACGGTACTAATGTGCCTGATACCCCAACAAAAGGGTCCAAAAAAAGTGGTACGGTACGATTCACAATGGAAATGGCAAAAATTGCGTACCGAACCGAACTGCTCAGTGGAAACGAGCCATTTCTGTATTTCTTCTATAAGAAACTAGTTGGCATCTTATCTAGTTCTTTGGGTATGAAGTTATTAGGAATGATTTTTTTTTCAGGAAGCGACTACAATATTTTTTATATAACTAGTTTTATTTTTTTTTTCTGTAGTTTATGCACTATATTGTAGCTGACCTTAGCTGCAGATTTGAGGGCTTCATTCGTTATCTAAGTGAAATAATGTATGTACTCCATAATGGATTGCTAGTGGATTCTTTCAAGATTTCCCGGGGCTGCTTGTTCTCCTTTTTGTATTGAAAAAAATACAAAAAATATTTAATAAAAAAGTGTCAATCATAAAAAAAACACACAAGCACACACAAATTCCTGAACTGCAGATGTGTTTGTCAAGGGGGAAACATTATGTTGTAAAGCCAGGGATAGGGGTGACAATTGCACCTCCCATATTCTTATTCTGATGAGTTTCCTTTAAAATGCTAATTGGAAGAAAAAAAAAAAACTCCATTCCAGTAAGAAAAAAATAAAAAGGTGTAATAAAAACAGTGCAATATATTTCTCACCCACCCCCCTCCCGGTGGGGTGTTGGCTATGACTGGTGTCCTTGCCCCAGGCGGCTCAGTGTTCAAATCAAGCATCTCCGACTGCCCAACTGAATCGCCCCATGCTGTGACATTGCAGTATAAGGAACCCCGCAGAGCAGAACGTTGTTATTCTGCCTCTTACAATTGCTACAATTAGTTCTGCTGTAGGAATTCTCAGCACATGAAGTTTCAGACCCAATGAAAATGAGAGAGAGTTCTCATTGCCCCAAGGTAGATACCAAAACGTCTAGTACACAAAAGTTTCAACTAGGAACCCCAACCCAACATAACTAGGAAGCCAAAGCCAACAATTATCCCCACTAGGAAACCCAAAGCCAACACTCAACCTAACCAGGTACCCCACCTCCAGTACTAAACTACAAATCCCAACCAAACAATGTAAAAATTAACAAGCAAAAAATTGGGGGAGCAAACCCTGAACATGTATATCTAAAGCCGGTGCAGCTATGGACCAAGCAACATGTATATTAAAAAAGAATAGCGCAACCATGCAAAAGAAATGACTATCAAATATGGAGACAATCCATAAATAAAAATGGGGATTTAGTTCCACCATATGGCCATATCGTGCTCAAGCCCACCACTGCGTCAAAGTACCCCATTATCGGTGGGTCCTACACTATCCATAAAAAAGGGGTGAATCCAGCCTCTCTTACCCTTGGAGACAACACTCCTTGCTGGGAAGGTGTGCTAATGCACTGCAGGGGACTCCTCCTATATCTACTTGATAGAGGACACCAATAGAGTACAGGTGTGTGTGGGGGATGGGATGCTCAACCTCATAAGTCTGGTCAGACCGAATACATAATAAACAAGCAAAAAATTGGGGGAGCAAACCCTGAACATGTATATCTAAAGCCGGTGCAGCTATGGACCAAGCAACATGTATATTAAAAAAGAATAGCGCAACCATGCAAAAGAAATTACTATCAAATATGGAGACAATCCATAAATAAAAATGGGGATTTAGTTCCACCATTTTTATTTATGGATTGTCTCCATATTTGATAGTCATTTCTGCACCGGCTTTAGATATACATGTTCAGGGTTTGCTCCCCCAATTTTTTGCTTGTTTATTATGTATTCGGTCTGACCAGACTTATGAGGTTGAGCATCCCATCCCCCACACACACCTGTACTCTATTGGTGTCCTCTATCAAGTAGATATAGGAGGAGTCCCCTGCAGTGCATTAGCACACCTTCCCAGCAAGGAGTGTTGTCTCCAAGGGTAAGAGAGGCTGGATTCACCCCTTTTTTATGGATAGTGTAGGACCCACCGATAATGGGGTACTTTGACGCAGTGGTGGGCTTGAGCACGATATGGCCATATGGTGGAACTAAATCCCCAATGTAAAAATTAACCCCAAAGTTATAATCTGAGAACAGACATTTATGTTTGTGCCAGAGTCAACATGCCCCAAGTAACTAGTGTATAAAGAAAATGCCTGAGCCCAATATGGACAACATAAGATAAACGTCTGAGCCACAAAGACAAGCACTATACTTTTTCTCACCTCTCTAGTTTCAGCAACACCAGGCTCGAGCCGGTGGGTCCACACATGATCTTACTGATCGGTACAGACTGTTTATCTGGGTCATTGGGTCCTGGTTTGACATAGAGCGTTCCCACCATAGCGTGATATCCGGAAAGATCAGCGTAACTGCAGGGGAGAGAGATAAATGAGCACTGGACAGTATACAGCCTACAATACACTTCTGTTGTACTTGTTCTGCAACTTCTTACCATGAAGAAAAACACTGCTGAGTGCTGATCACCCAATTTTCCTTCACCAAGGACCCCCCACAGAAATGGTTTCCTTGTCTGGATGGAGGTAAAGGAAAAAAACATAAAAAACGCCAATCTCAGTGACCAGGAACTGGGTGGCTTTTTTCAATTTCCCCTCACCTGTTACGTAGGCTCACGGTCCAGGGTGAGTTTCCCGGCAAACCACCAACTATCCGGGCTTTCTTGGTGGGAGAATTTTCAACTCTTTTGCCACACGAATCAAAAGCTATACTCTCTGCAGGGACACAAAGACCACCCCACCAATCACACACATTCGTCTTGTCCAGGTTAAAAATAAAAACGTAGGTTGGGAGATGCCCAGTATATCCATCCAAAGAATAATCTAAACAGTCCAAATCTCAATGAATAATAGTTATGGTGGAGCTGGATCAAATAATGACTGGTGAATGGTGATGGTTGTAGCAGATTCATTTTGGGGGTCAGGGCTTCAACTAAGGCGGCTCTCAAAGAAGAATGGACCTATTGGAGAAAGCCCTTCAAACCTGGAGGACATTGAAGTGTAGGAAAACCAAATGCAAAAAGGTCTTGAGACGAGGATGTTAAGAGTTTCGTTCTTTAATTCACCCAAATGTCCATTAAACATACTAACAAATTTTGTGGTCAAGGCCCCCTTCTTCAGATACGGGGTTAGCATAATAATAGCACTGCCCCCTTGAGGGCTGCTGAATTCTTCACCTTTCGGATCTCCCTGGGTTACCATTAGCAACTGCATGCAGAAACTTAACACTTTACTTTCCGGCTCAGTCAATGAACAGTCTAGGGGTTTTGGTTGTTTTTGTTGCTTTATTATAAATAGGGATGAGAGAAGGGAAGAGTGGGATACTCCGACTTGAACTATTCACAGTAAACAAGGACTCCTATCTGAAGATACAGCCAAGCTGCTGATTCACCTTGCCACTTAGATGAATTTAGGATTAAGTATCTGTGTAGATGACTTGTTAGGAAGAATTATCTTTGGGGTACACACCTAGCACCCCCTTTCTCTCAACACTGCTGACATCCGTCTTTTGACTACTCTACACTGGGGTGGCCCTCCTCAGGTCAGGCCCCTAGACACGATCCCCTTTACTCACGATACTGTTTTTAGAGAGTCTCTAACCCTCCATTCAGCTCTCATGGACCTCTTGGTTCAGCTCCTTCCTTCTGGTCCCCAGGCCGACTGCCTGTGACTGGGGCTGCATCAAAGCCTGTGTACCCATTAGTCAGATTTCCTCCCCTGTCCAATATGCCTCCCTATTGGACCAGTGTGAAACTTTCCCTAGACCAGATGAATCACACACTGAGCACCATGAGCAGACCTAACTCACAGATCCTGCTCCCTGTTAAGCAGAAAGTAATATAGAATTTGCCTGCTGCTCCTCTGATAGGCAGACAGAGCCAAAACTATACTCTCTCACTCTACATACACATATAGATTTTTTATATAATATATATCTATCACACACATATATTATATATACACACATAAATACATATATATATATATATATATATATATATATATATATATATATATATATATATATATATATATATATATATATATATATATATATATATATATATATATATATATATATATATATATATACATATATATACATACATACACATACATACACACACACACACACACACACACACACACACTATGTGCCAATTGGAGGACTACTGCAAAATCTGCACAAACCCTGAATAAGGGTGCACTTTAAGACCCCCAAAACATGTTTGAAATATTTTATACAGTTTTACGTAATAAAAAATGAGGTCAAATCTCTAAACCTCCCATCTGTAAACCTTACGCCGCCGTCCTGAGGTCAGTGTTTGGCCAATAGGGGGAAATGGCTGGGATCTCCTCTACACGCAGCCACCTCCGCAAATACAAACATTTGGAGAGGGAATTTATTTTTGGTTACATGTAATACATACAAACAAGGTGGGTTTTCCTGCCTCTATCGGGAATTTCTAAGCCTATTGAGTACATAGGAAGGTCTTACCTGCTTCTTTTAGATTGATGGCAGGCCCCTCATCTGTCAGAGAAAAATCAAGACAGTTACTAAGCAGATCGTCACAGCGACTGGTATTACCAGCATGGCCGCCCTGTGCGTGACTCTTACCGCAAGGTTTGATGGCGCAGTAATCAAAGGGCGTTTTAGGGTCCTTGGTGTAACACCAGGGACCATGACTGTCACCATCTGGATTCCGGCAATAGTTTTCCTGCAGAGTCCCTCCAAAGTTAGACCTGGATGCAGGAAACAAAGTCTCAGAGTTCATCATATCAGATTTTCTTTTTTACAAATCCATTACCTATTACAGAATCTGCCTTTTAACCACTTGCCGTCTGCTCACGTTGAGCCTACTGCGGCAAAGTGGTTCGTTATCGTCTCCCCTCTCTCAGCGGCGCGCGCGCGGCGCCGGAGGCTCGCTCCCGCTGTATTCAGTCACAGCGGGAGTCGGGCCAGGGGAGGAGCAGCGGCGATCGCCGCTGCTCTTCCCCGATCGTCGGGGAATCGAGTGCGGAGATCCGCCCGCCTGTGTAAACACAAGCGGGCGGATCTCTAAAGTGACAGGCAGGGTCAGATTGCAGGGTTCAGCATAGTTGAACCCTCGATCTGTCCTTGTGTCACTCAGTCACCTCCCCCCCACACGTTAGTAAGCACCAGGCATACATTAACCCCTCCCTCTCCAATAAAATTAGCCCCTTCCCTGCCAGTGTCATTTTTACAGTAACAGTGCATATATATAGCACTGATTACTGCAGAAATGTCACTGGTACCCCCAAAAGTGTCAAAAATGTCAGTCAAGGGTCCGATCTGTCCGCCGCAATGTCGCAGTCCCGCAAAAAAAAAAAAAATAAAAAAAAAAAATTGCAGATCGCTGCCATTACGCGTTTAAAAAAAAAAAAAAAAAAACACCAAAAATGACAGAAATCTTTCCTTTTGTTAGTAAACGCAAAAACTTTTGCGCAAACCAATCAAAATACGCTTATTGTGATTTTTTTTACCAAACATATGTAGAATAAAACAAATTGGCCAAAAATTTAAAATAAATTTGATTTTTACATTTTTTTGGGGGGGAATTTCATATAAAAAAAATGTGAAAAATATTGTTATTTTTTCAAAATAAACGCTATTTTTTTTGTTTATAGCGCAAAAAGTAAAAAATTCGCACAGGTGATCAAATACCACCAAAAGAAAGCTCTGTTTGTGGGAAAAAAAAAAAGGACGTAAATTTCGTTTGGGTACGGCGTCGCACGACCGCGCAATTGTCCGTTAAAGTCGCACAGTGCCGAATCGCAAAAAGTGGCCTGGACGTAAGACAGCAAAATCCTCCGGTGGTAAAGTGGTTAGATAATTCATTGTGGACTGTTCTAAGGTGCTTCCAATATTTAGACTGCTGACTTTTTCTCCTGCCTAGACTGACATTTACAACGTTGTACATACTGAATATCATTGGCTTGCTCACTCCAGTTGCGGCACGGAAGCCCCTTTCTGGTCCTGCTGGCAGGTCCGTCGTAGGTTTCCCCGTTCCCATGGTAGCAGCCTGTATATAAAGAGGAAATGGGAGGACGAAAGATCTGTGACCATCAGATACAACTTGAGGTTCAGTCTCATCACAGCTCACACTTTGACAGAGAAGCTTCCCAATGTTAGAATACTGAGGCCTAAAAACATATTGTAATGGTGGCAACACCGATATGATCATACAACCAACTTATCCTTGATTAAAATATTCATCAATACCTAAATCGATCACAAATCTCTAGATGTATGGCCATCCTTAGAATGAAGAGGGCAACCGATGTGATCCAAACCCCTTTTGACTTAAAGCGATACTAAACACACACTGTATAATTGACATTGTCCCAGCTCTTCTTTCTGTATATGGATGATGGCGCTGCAATTATCAGCTTTACTGCTATAGGGCGGCAGCTTTATACTATAAAATATATATATATACACACACACACACACACATTTACATACATACATACATATATACACATATACACATATACAACCATAGTGCCCCTCAACCTTCCATAGTGGTCCACAGTGCCCCCTTTCCCCCAAAGTGCCACTGCCGTCTGCAGAGCCCTTCATGGTGCCCCAAACCTCCAATAATGTCCCACAGTGTCCCCTCAACCTCCAACAGTGCTCCCAAGCCCCCTCCAGAAACCTTGTCCCCTACAGGGCCACCAAGTTTGCTGTAAAAATCCCCAACCGCTATCCACCCCTCAACGACACAAGCCCAATACATATTTTGCAATTCTAAACTTTTATTGCGTGATTACATCCTTTATTCTTTGGGCACAGAAGGTTTTGGAAAAATTTTCGAGGCCCTGGTTTCATAAAAGGCTGAGAACCACTGGTCTAGATGTTTATATGATTAAGCTGGTTACCAGTTTTTTTTTTCCCTCTAGCTCTAAACTCAGGAGAACCTGGGAGCCCCAACCAATAATTCTAATAGTTCTCACCAGGGTCTGTGACGTCATCCGGGCACCGTTTGATCTGGTAGCAGTAAGCGACTCTTATGTTGGGGTTGGTGGTGAAACACCATGGAGCTTCTGAACCATCAGGATTGCGGCAGTAGTTTTCCTCCAAGGCTCTGAAAACAATCATCAGAAAATGTATATTATGGCAGAACATGCTAAGCATGGCCAACCCCAAAGTCCATCACTTGGTCTCCTACATCCATTGAAAGGTTCAGTACTTCTACAGTGCTCCATACGGGACCTGGTCCGGTACACACACACACTAATATATATATATATATATATATATATATATATATATATATATATATATATATATATATATATATATATATACACATACATATACATACACACACAAAAGGTTGGTGAGCAGCACAACAGCAATGGTTTGTTGAGGTCGTGTGCAAAGCAATCAAGCCATCCCACAGGCTATATATATATATATATATATATATATATATATATATATATAAGAAAAAGTCCACAGGGATTGCTGCACAATTCTTTCTTTATTGGAAAGATATCCAAAGTACATACCAGTACAATATCATAGTATTTCAATCGTAACGTTTCGGACTCAAAGGTTAACATCCTTCCTCATACAGAAAAACATCTGTAAGATGTATTTCTGTATGAGGAAAGACGTTAACCTTTGAGTCTGAAATGTTACGATTGAAATACTATGATATTTCAAATCGTAACTAGTCTACTGGGATATTCACGCACAACCATATCCAGTAAGCGGCAGTTGTGTGTATGAAAATGCCTTGTTGATGGCAGAGATCAGAGAGGAATGGGCAGACTGGTTGGAGGTGATAGAAAGGCAACAGTAACTCAAATAACCACTCGTTACACCCAAGGTATGCAGAATACCATCTCTGAATGCAAAACACATCCAATTTTGAAGCAGATGGGCTACAGCAGCAGAAGAGCACACCGGGTGCCACTCCTGTCAGTTAAGAACGGAAAACCGAGGCTACAATTCGCACATAATCACCAAAATTGGACAATAGAAGCTTGGAAAAACGTTGCCTGGTCTGATGAGTCTCGATTTTAGCTGAGACATTCAGATGGGAGGGTCAGAATTTGGCGTAAACAACATGAAAGTATGGATCCATCCTGCCTTGTATTGCCAGTTCAGTCTGGTGGTGGTGGTGTAATGGTGTGTGTGTGTGTGTGTGTGTGTGTGTGTAGGGATAACGGTTCAGGCTGGTGGTGTAATGGTGTGGGGGAGGGGGGGGGGGATAATGGTTCAGGCTTGTGGTGGTGGTGTAATGGTGTGGGGGAGGGGGGATAATGGTTCAGTCTAGTGGTGGTGGTGGTGTAATGGTGTGGGGGAGGGGGGGATAATGGTTCATGCTTGCGGTGCTGGTGTAATGGTGTGGGGGAGGGGGGGATAATGGTTCAGGCTTGTGGTGGTGGTGTAATGGTGTGGGGGAGGGGGGATAATGGTTCAGTCTAGTGGTGGTGGTGTAATGGTGTGGGGGAGGGGGGGGATAATGGTTCATGCTTGCGGTGGTGGTGTAATGGTGTGGGGGAGGGGGGGGGGGATAATGGTTCAGGCTTGTGGTGGTGGTGTAATGGTGTGGGGGAAGGGGGGATAATGATTTAGGCTTGTGGTGGTGGTGGTGGTGTAATGGTGTGGGGGGAAGGGGGGATAATGGTTCAGGCTTGTGGGGGGAGGGGGGATAATGGTTCAGGCTTGTGGTGGTGGTGTAATGGTGTGGGGGAAGGGGGGATAATGGTTTAGGCTTGTGGTGGTGGTGGTGTAATGGTGTGGGGGAAGGGGGGATAATGGTTCAGGCTTGTGGGGGGAGGGGGGATAATGGTTCAGGCTTGTGGTGGTGG
Organism: Pelophylax lessonae; assembly: GCF_965119305.1. NCBI lineage: Eukaryota > Metazoa > Chordata > Amphibia > Anura > Ranidae > Pelophylax > Pelophylax lessonae. The sequence goes on along the minus strand of NC_138775.1, from coordinate 19,620,315 downwards.
TGTAATGGTGTAGGGGAAGGGGGGGGTAATGGTTCAGGCTTGTGGTGGTGGTGGTGTAAAGGTGTGGGGGAGGGGGGATAATGGTTCAGTCTGGTGGTGGTGTAATGGTGTGGGGATAAAGGTTCAGGCTTGTGGTGGTGGTGCAATGGTGTGGGGGATAGTTCCTTGCCACATTTTGGGCCCCTTAGTACCGACTGAGCATTGTTTAAACACCACGGCCTATCCGAGTATTTTTGCTGACCATGTCCATCCCTTTATGACTACAGTGTCCCCATCTTCTGATGGCTCCTTCCAGCAGGATAATGCACCATGTCACAAAGCTCCAATCATCTCACCACTGGTTTCTTCACCGTGACAATGAGGTCACTGTCCTCCAATGGCCTCCACACTCACCACATCTCATCCAATAGAGCACCTTTGGGATGTGGTGGAACGGGAGATTGGCATCCTGGATGTGCAGCCGACAAATCTGCAGCAACTGCGTGATGCGATCATGTCACTGTGACGAACGCCCATTTGCTGGAACGTTCGCCACAGGCTACTGGAGGAGTGTGGAGGCCAGCCTCCTGCCCACGGACTATGGCCCTGGCTTGTAGGGGAGTGCACCTCTGTGTGGGGGTATATGCTGGGGGACAATGGGAGTAGTGTTGCTTTGGACTCAAATCCATGTCACCCCAAGATACGGACTCAGACTGGGATCAATGTTACAGGCCTAAAGCTGAGAGACTAAACAGATGCTAATGACATAAGACTCAGCTTTGGTATACTGGGGGGATGTGAATTGACAGTTCTAATAAGGTGTGTTGAAATTGGAGACGGGCAGTCAGAGCTTATGTCTCCTGCTTTCATCAGTTTAGAGGTTAAGTGTGTTCACACTTCTAGGAATGCGTATTCGGTTATGTTTTGGGTTTGTGGTTTGTTGAATTAATTATGGTAATGTTGCAGTCTCATTCACCTGTGTCTGTCCAGATGGCCAGGTATGTTAATTATGTTCTGTATCCAATACATTTGCATGATGTAATCAAGCTCCTAAAACTGGATATATATTGGAAGTTGAGTTGGTGAATAAAGTGTCATTTGTTTTAACCTTCATCAAGCTGGAGGCTGATGTTTGGGGGGGAATTGAGGGGCCAGGTCTGCATCACTGGAGATTCTGGGGACCTAAGACAGAAATATGTGGTCCAAGTATTGGGGATCTGTTACAGTCACTATGGACCAAAATCTCTGAGGAATGTTTCCAACACCTTGTAGAATCTATGCCACAAAGAATGAAGGCAAAAGGGGGTCCAACCCGCTACTAGCAAGGTGTACCTAATATAGTGGCCGTAAGTGAATATCTGAGACTAAGCATTTTTGTGAAAGGCCAGAAAGGATTAAGAGCCGGTTCACACTATTACGACTTGGTCAGCCTGACAAGTTGCGCACCGTCGGGTCCATTGAGTAGTACAGGACCTGTTCTAATAGGAGCGACACAAGTCGCTCCGACTTAGAAAAATGTTCCTGTACTACTTCGGGGCGACCTGGAGGCGACTTGCATAGACATTCATTTTATTAAGTCCGTGCAAGTCGCGCCGAAGTCGCGGTGCACGCGACTTCACAGGTCACCACCTAGGTCGGAGCGACCTAATGTGAACGGGGGCGAAGTGCTCATATGGGGAAAATTTGGAAAACAGAGATAGAGATATTGCTGCTTTTGGACTCGTCTAGATACTCACTTGCAGGGGTATTTCTCCGGGTTGAAGCGGTGTTTGTGTGGAGTCTGGGAGTCCCAGCGCTGGCAGGGGATTCCCGAGGTGGTTGTGGAGGCCTTTCCTCGGTAGCCCTCTCCTCTTCCCGTGAAACAATTGCTGGCTATTGGTAAATTCTGTATCCGCTGCTTCTCTACTTAAAACAAGAGATGGAAAAGGATAGAAGAAAGACAACATCAATATCTGCATTCATCAATCCCCAAATTCTGATATAAAAATGTGCAAAGAAACAAAAAAAACAGTTTCAAGTAGGAACTTATTTGTAGAGAGACCAAAAATCTTCTGACGTAAGACAGTTAGGTTGAACAATGTATAGAGCTGCTAAATTCCAGCACTTGATGGAAACAGAGAATGCTACACACAGGACAACCTAGGAAACCTTAAGGCTCCTTTCACACACTCCATCCGATGGAGTCCGTTTTATCTCAGCGGGGGATCGATCCGCCGATCCCCCACTGAGCAGGAGGATGACAGCTGTGTCTCTGCGATGTGTGCGGAGACACAGCTGTCAGTTCCCCATGCATCTCTATGGGGGAAAATCGGATCTTGTGCTGTTTATTTGTTTCTTTTGGGGGGGGGGGAATTTGTGCTTGGGGGGAAATTTGAGGGGGTAGAGGATTTGTGCTAGGAGGGGAAATTTTGGAGAGTATTTGTGATAGGATGGGGGGGGGGGGAAATCAGGAAATTGTGCTTGGAGGGAAATATGAGGGGGGGGGGGTAGAGGATTTGTGCTAGGAGGGGAATTTTAGAGAGTATTTGATAGGATGGGGGAATGGAGGGGGGGGATTTGTGCTGTTTTTTTCCGTTTCTTTTGGGGGGGGGGGGTTGTGCTTGGAGGAAAATGTGAGTGGGTAGAGGATTTGTGCTAGGAGGGGAAGTTTTGGAGAGTATTCGTGATAGGATGGGGGAATGGTGGGGGGGGGGGAGAATTTGTGATAGGATGGGGGAATGGTGGGAGGGGGGGGGGGAGAAGGAATTTGTGCTGGTTTTTTTGTTTCTTTTGGGGGAAGGGGGGATTTGTGCTTGGAGGGAAATTTGAGGGGGTAGAGGATTTGTGCTAGGAGGGGACATTTTGGAGAGTATTTGTAATATGATGGGGGAATGGGGGGGGGGGGATGGAGAAGGAATTTGTGCTGTTTTTTTTTTTTTTTTTTGGGGGGGGGTTGTGCTTGGAGGAAAATGTGAGTGGGTAGAGGATTTTTGCTAGGAAGGGGACATTTTTCTGCTGGGGGCATATGTGGAGTGAGATGATTTGAGCTAAGCATGCAGATTGGAGCTCTGTTTTTTATTTGTGGGGGGAGGGAGGTTTGCTATCACATAATGCTCATGGATGACCTTGTCCCGGCACTGGGTATTGGTATTGTGCCAGTGATTTTTCCTTCAGCAGATACCAAGGGGGATATTTTGGTATTTTTGAGGTCAGAATCAGAATATTTAGTATAAGAAAGTGAACACATAATAGATCCTCCACACTTCTGCACCAACCAAACGTACTGCACTTTGTGATCTCGCAGTACTCCCTCTCCACTTTGGGGTCAGTGGTATAGCACCAGGGTCTCTCTGAACTGTCGGGATTACGGCAATAATTATCATCCAGGTGTTTGTCGGGATACCTGCAGATGGGGACAATGACATTAAATCACATAGGAAAGGATAGAAAAACAATCACCACAATTAAAATGGAGCAGCAACAAAACCAATTCATAATATTTACAATTTAGGTAAAAGTAATAAATCAAATGTAACAATAATACAATACTATTCAAGAGAGCAAGAGTAATGAAAATGTAAAAAAGTAACAATAATATCCAGGAAACGGGCCAGAGAAGGAATGAGAACTTAAAAAGTGTTACTAAGCCAAGGACCCTGTCACTATATCTGCTCTCCCCAGGACTCTGCATTCACTATATCTGCTCTCCCCAGGAGCCTGCATTCACTATATCTGCTCTCCCCAGGAGCCTGCATTCACTATATCTGCTCTCCCCAGGAGCCTGCATTCACTATATCTGCTCTCCCCAGGAGCCTGCATTCACTATATCTGTTCTCCCCAGGAGCCTGCATTCACTATATCTGCTCTCCCCAGGAGCCTGCATTCACTATATCTGCTCTGCCCAGGAGCCTGCATTCACTATATCTGTTCTCCCCAGGAGCCTGCATTCACTATATCTGCTCTCCCCAGGAGCCTGCATTCACTATATCTGCTCTGCCCAGGAGCCTGCATTCACTATATCTGCTCTGCCCAGGAGCCTGCATTCACTATATCTGCTCTCCCCAGGAGCCTGCATTCACTATATCTGTTCTCCCCAGGAGCCTGCATTCACTATATCTGCTCTCCCCAGGAGCCTGCATTCACTATATCTGCTCTGCCCAGGAGCCTGCATTCACTATATCTGTTCTCCCCAGGAGCCTGCATTCACTATATCTGCTCTCCCCAGGACTCTGCATTCACTATATCTGCTCTCCCCAGGAGCCTGCAGTCACTATATATGCTCTCCCCAGGAGCCTGCAGTCACTATATCTGCTCTCCCCAGGAGCCTGCAGTCACTATATCTGCTCTCCCCAGGAGCCTGCAGTCACTATATCTGCTCTCCCCAGGAGCCTGCAGTCACTATATCTGCTCTCCCACAATACACAGAACATGGAAATGCAATCATTTTAGTAAATATAAACTGCTAAATACCTTTTCTCATCAGCAGTTAATAGCAGTCTAGTGACTTATATCAGTGTCTGGTTAAATCTTGTAGGAGTTTTCATTCTCCTCTGACTGTCCTATGAGGCTGCAGGACCCCTGACCCTCTGTCTGGACAGTGCCGATTGGCCCTGTGCCCATTACATGCACCCTCCCAAGAATAAAAAACTCTCTAGCAATAGACACCAAACTGAGCATGTGCAGAGTGCCTTTAAGGTTCTTTTCAATCAGGAGATGGATTGGGGGCAGTGGAAGGGGAGGATCAGAGAAGACGCTCAAACAGCCTTTTTACACAATGTAGAGGATTAACCCCTTAGGTTCCACAGTGAGTACAACAAGCATGTTTTACTGCATATACAGACTGATTTCACTGTTGTGGGTTTACTAACACTTTAAAAAAGTAACAATATCTAGAAAAACGATCAATAGTGGAAGGACCACACGAGCAGACTGATCAGGTCCGCCTGTCAGTTTTTCAGGTGGACCAGATCGGATCCTCCAGTCTCCCCTATGGAGCGGCAGGTGTCAATGAATATGTGCCCACTGACACCTACCGACATCCAATCCTATCTGTTTAAGACAGCAGATGGGTGAATGTGTTCCCCATCCGTCTGACGGATCAGATCAGATGGCAGTCGGGTGTAAAACGGACAGGCGGTCCCTTTACATTCAACCACCCATAGAGGAGAGCAGGCTGTATCAGTGTCTGCTCGGCATAAGCAGACGGGACACGGACCCATCATCCACCTGCTCAGCAGACAGATTCCCCGCTGAGCAGCCAGACTTTAAACTGAGGCTGCCCTGTGTATAAGGGCCTAAGAATGAAATACAATAAATGTAGATATAATATTCAGAAAATAGCTCAGAGATGGAATGAGAAGGTAAGAAAGGAACATCGTAACAGAATGGAGCAAGCCACTGACGCCACCATGACCTCCTATGGCCGGCTCAGTTTGGATTTACACTTTTCTGTGCGTTATAGAAAGTAAAAGGATCCAATGGGTTCAGGGACATCCATCACAGTTATTACATGGTGGAGCACAGGGTGGAAAAGTGGTAACGATGCCAAATGTCCCATAACCCTCCTTATCTTACTTGTCTGGGTTATACGGATGGGAATGAGGGCTCTGAAGATCCCACCGCTGACATTCTCTCCCCGACTCCGTCCGGTCCAGCGATCCGCGGTAATCTTCCCCGTTACAGTTCAGGCAGACGGCTGTGAAATACAAGATGGTGTCAGGTAGGAGTGCTCATAAGATTCTTATGTGGCACAAACCATCATGTTTAGGAAAGCATTACCTCTGACACCGTTACCAAAACGACTTCTATAGGCTGATCCCCCACTTTACTCCACACCTCAATGGCTCTCCCCCTCCTTGCACCCCCACCCGCTCTAGCCCTCCTCGCACTGTCTTACCCCCCACCCACTATATTTTTCTGATGTGATCTTATCTTGAATAAAGTTTTTTAGACTGCTTTTGCAAGATCCTTGATGTGCTGGCGAATATGTATCTACTTGTAACTAATCCAGTTGCCAACTGGTGATCGCTTCAGCACCCAGTACACACGAGCCTACAAACCAGGAAGGTGTGCGATAGGAATATGAACTATACTTTACCCCCCACCCACTCTCGCCCTCCCTACACCCTAAAAACGCTCTCACCCTCCCCACACCCGCTCTTGCCCTCCCCACTCCCTCACCCGCTCTCACCCCCACCCATGCCCGCGCTTGCCCTCCTCACACCAACACCCACTCTCGCCCTCCCCACTCTCACCATCTTCACACTTCTTGATTCCACAGGACTGGTATCTCACATTCTTGTCGGTAGTATAACACCAGGGGCCCTTGGCATCCTTGTCCGGGTTCCGGCAAAAGTTCTCCTCCAGCCCATTCTGAGCATTGGGAGAGTATCTGCACAATAATGAATGTCCAATCAGAGATAGATAGGTTCGATCAGGGGTGTCCAGCTGTTGCGAAACTACACATCCCATGAGGCATTGTAAATCTCTGACATTCACAGACATAACTAAGCATGATGGGAATTGTAGTTCCTGAACAGCTGGAGGGCCATAGTTTGGACACCCCTGGGTTAGATAAACACTGCTCAAAAAAAATTAAAGGAACACTTAATATTTTAATCAGAGTATAGCATCAAGTCAGTTAATCTCCTGGGATATTGATGTGGTCAGTTAAGTAGCAGAGGGGATTGGTAATCAGTTTCAGCTGCTTTAGTGTTAATGAAATTAACAACAGGTGCACTAGATGGGCAACAATGAGACAACCTCTAAAAACAAGAATGGTTTTACAGGTGGGGGGGGGGGGGTCACTGAAATATTTAGGATAGGATGAGGCGATACCTGGACCCTATAGAGGTTGCACATGCAGTCCAACTCCTCCAGGACGGCACATCAATACGTCCCATTGCCAGAAGGTTTGCTGTGTCTCCCAGCACAGTCTCAAGAGCATGGAGGAGATTCTAGTAGACAGGCAGTTACTCTAGGAGAGGTGAACAGGGCTGTAGAAGGTCCTTAACCCATCAGCAGGACCGGTATCTGCTCCTTTGTGCAAGGAGGAACAGGATGAGCACTGCCAGAGCCCTACAAAATGACCTCCAGCAGGCCACTGGTGTGAATGTCTCTGACCAAACAATCAGAAACAGACTTCATGAGGGTGGCCTGAGGGCCCCGACATCCTCTAATGGGCCCTGTGCTCACTGCCCAGCACCATGGAGCTCGATTGCCATTGAACACCAGAATTGGGAGGTCCACCATTGGCGCCCTGTGCTTTTCACAGATGAGAGCAGGTTCACCCTGAGCACATGTGACAGACGGGAAAGGATCTGGAGAAGCCGTGGAAAACGTTATGCTGCCTGTAACATCGTTCAGCATGACCGGTTTGGTGGTGGGTCAGTGATGGTCTGGGGAGGCGTATCATATAATATGCATGCATACACACACAGCATCTCATTAAAGTAAGTACACCCCTCACATTTTTGTAAATATTCTATCTTTTCATGTGACAACACTGAAGAAATGACACTTTGCTACAATGTAAAGTAGTGAGTGTACAGCTTGTATAACAGTGTCAATTTACTGTCCCCTCAAAATAACAACACACAGCCATTAATGTCTAAACCGCTGGCAACAAAAGGGAGTACACTCCATGATGTCATCATGGAGGAGAAGAAGACTCCAGTGGCAACCTGTGAAGCTCAGGTGAACTCCATGCCCAAGAGGGTTAAGGCAGTGCTGGAAAATAATGGTGGCCACACAAAATATTGACACTTTGGGCCCAATTTGGACATTGTCACTTAGGGGTGTACTCACTTTTGTTGCCAGCGGTTTAGACATTAATGGCTGTGTTGAGTTATTTTGAGGAGACAGCAAATTTACACTGTTATACAAGCTGTACACTCACTACTTTACATTGTAGCAAAGTGTCATTTCTTCAGTGTTGTCACATGAAAAGATATAATGAAATATTTACAAAAATGTGAGGGGTGTACTCACTTTTGTAAGATTCTGTATATACATATACACACACTTATTACCCACCAATGATTGGGGGGGGGGGAGCCACGCAGAAACAAGGGGTGAGCGGGGAACCCTACACAAAGGGGGAGGAGCCAGAGCAGGGGGAAAGCTGTACATTGAAGGGAGAAGCAAGATATACATGGGGAGGAGTCACAGAGGGGAGGGGGTGCAATATAAAGGGGGCAAAGCATCATATAGGGAGGAATAAAAAGGCACATAAAAGCTGCATACTTAGGGGAGAGGGCTGTGTGTGTAATATTATATATATATATATATCTCCACACAATGAAGTTGCACACCAAAGGGAGGAGCTAGATATAGGAAGAGGAGGAATCGCACACAGAGGGGAGGGGGGAGATATACGGTGAAGGAGCCACACAGAGGGAGGAACGAGAGCCACAAAGAAGCTGCACCCAGAGGGGAGGGGTGACCTCTCCAGACACCGGAGTAGAACTGTAACTCACTTGTGGTCATGCGGAAATTTCTGTCTCCAGTGTTGGCAGATTTTCCCTTTCACCGTCTGGGAGGTCATTCCACGATATGTTGACCCATCCCCCACCACACATTCTCGAACATAATCTGGACAAATGAATACACAAAAGTTTATAGTACTGAAAAAAAAAAGAGTCACACCTGAATATAATCTTTAGTACAAATGGTAATAGAGGACCACCAGAAATGGGTCATAAAACCCTGCAGTATAAGCGAACTCCCTCTCCTAAAGACAGGAAGGTAGGCAACTCTCTATAAAAGTAGGCAAACGGCATCCCCTACCCATGGCAGGAGGCAAGCGGCACCCTCTACCCACCGCAGGAGGCAAGCGGCACCCCCTTACCCACCGCAGGAGGCAAGCGGCACCCCCTACCCACCGCAGGAGGCAAGCGGCACCCCCTTACCCACCGCAGGAGGCAATCGGCACCCCCTTACCCACCGCAGGAGGCAAGCGGCACCCCCTTACCCACCGCAGGAGGCAAGCGGCACCCTCTACCCACCACAGGAGGTAAGCGGCACCCCCTTACCCACCGCAGGAGGCAAGCGGCACCCCCTTACCCACCACAGGAGGTAAATGGCACCTCCTAACCACCGCTGGAGGCAAAACAGTACCCGGCACCCCCTACCCACCGCAGGAAGCAAAAAATGACACCCCCTATCCACTGCTGGAGGCAAGCAGCACCCCCCACCCAGCATAGGCAGTAAGTTACCCTTTTTCTGGTAGACATCATAGTTGACATTCTTGGCCATGGTGACGAGGAGGGAATTCTGCGTCCACGGCAGCAGGCGACAGCTGAGAGTCCTCAAGTTGTAATCAAATGACCTGCAACATTAGGGAATTAAATTACTATGAAATATCAGACCCAGCCTGGGGTCTTCTTCCAGGAACTTGTGACTCCTAATGGATGCTCAAGGATTATATCACCCACAGTCCAAGCAAATAATGATAAGAGCAATATACAAAGATGTCCAGCAAACCCAGGAAAATTCCTAGATCCTAAAGTCTGCCAGCCTGGAGACCAGAAGGAAATCTGGGTACACAGGACAGAATATATGGAAGCTGTGAGTGGTCATTAGTTGATGACACAAGACTTTATTTCTACACACTTTGCATGCCTTTCCTATACCCTGACAGACTGGGTGGCGGGTATAGTGGGAACCTACCTGTATTCCCTATACACGGACACACCAAGGGTACAGCAGGCACCTCCCTGCACCCAGTACCTATCTGCATCTCATCTTCCCAAACAGTAACAGAATAAGGGTATAGCAGGCACCTACCTACACCCCCTTGGCATATATTGACAGATTGGGTGTGCATAACCCTCTTGCTATATTCTGACAGAAAGGGGGGTACAGTGGGCATCTGCCTGCCGCCCCCCCCCTACTTATTTCCAATAATTGACAGACTTGGAGGGATACAGTTGGCATCTACCTGCTGCCCCCCCCCCCATTTCCAATAACTGACAGACTGGGGGGTATACAGTTGGCATCTACCTGCCGCCCCCCCCCATTTCCAATAACTGACAGACTGGGGGGTACAGTGGGAACCAACCTGCACCTAGCACCCCCTTCCCATACATGAACAGGATAGGAATACAACAGCCACCTACCTGCACCCAGCACCCCCCTTGCAATACCTTGACAGACTGGGGAGTATTAGGATGCCCCCACCTGCACCCCATTTCTACACACTGGAATACTGGAGGTTAAAGGCGGCACCTAAACTCTCCAAGCACCATCTTCTCCTGCACCAAAAAAATGGAGGTACAGTGGTCACCTATCGGCATCCAGCACCAACCTCTCATACACTAAGAGAATGGGTGTTCTAGGCACACTCTGCACCCTCTTCCTATACACGGATAAAATGGGGGTACAGTGGGCACCTACCTGCAGTCCAGCAAATCAGAACATTTCTTGGCACACACATGAACGTCTCCTTTCATCTCCTCCTTCACATTTTCCTCGTTGAGATGCACCAGCTCGGTGGCTTTGGAACGCTGATAATCATTGAGAGAACTCCGCTGAGCTGTAAGACAGACACAGAGAACCCCAGATGAGAGAAGGGGGGGGGGGGGGGGGAAGAGACAAAAACCCAAACCAAAAATTTCCAGAACCTTTTTATAGCAACCACCCCGGTTCTTAATGGATCTAGACAGGAAATAGCTGCAAAGAGGCCGCAGAAGATTTTCAACCCTTACAGTTACCAGCCACTTTATTAGGTACACCTTGCTAGTACCGGGTTGGACCCCCTTTTGCCTTCATTCTTGGTGGCATAGATACAACAAGGTGTTGGAAACATTCCTCAGAGATTTTGCTCCATAGTGACATGATAACATCACACGGTTGCTGCAGATTTGTTGGCTGCACATCCATGATGCCAATCTCCCATTCCACCACATCCCAAAGGTGCTCTATTAGATGAGATGTGGGGAGTGTGGAGGCCATTGGAGGACAGTGACCTCATTGTCATGGTGAAGAAACCAGTGGTGAGATGATTGGAGCTTTGTGACATGGTGCATTATCCTGCTGGAAGGAGCCATCAGAAGATGGGGACACTGTAGTCATAAAGGGATGGACATGGTCAGCAACAATACTCAGGTAGGCCGTGGGGTTTAAACAATGCTCAATTTGTACTAAGGGGTCCAAAGTGTGCCAAGAAAATATCCCCCACACCATTACACCCCCACCACCAGCCTGAACTGTTACCCCCCCCCTCCCCCACACCATTACATCACCACCACCGGCAGCCTGAACCGGTGATACAAGGCAGGATGGATCCATACTTTCATGTTGTTTAC
>NC_138775.1:19481551-19604051 GCF_965119305.1 Pelophylax lessonae | reverse complement strand
TACAGGAGAGGGTCAGAGAGCGCAGACACCCTACAGGAGAGGGTCAGAGAGCGCAGGCACCCTACAGGAGAGGGTCAGAGAGCGCAGACATAATGCAGGAGAGGGTCAGAGAGCGCAGACATAGTACAGGAGAGGGTCAGAGAGCGCAGACATAGTACAGGAGAGGGTCAGAGAGCGCAGACATAGTACAGGAGAGGGTCAGAGAGGCGCAGGCACCCTAGGAGGAGAGGGTCAGAGAGCGCAGACATAGTACAGGAGAGGGTCAGAGAGCGCAGACATAGTACAGGAGAGGGTCAGAGAGCGCAGGCACCCTAGGAGGAGAGGGTCAGAGAGCGCAGACATAGTACAGGAGAGGGTCAGAGAGGCGCAGGCACCCTAGGAGGAGAGGGTCAGAGAGCGCAGACATAGTACAGGAGAGGGTCAGAGAGTGCAGGAGATGTTGGAGACTCATTACAGGAGACTATTAGAGATCGCTGATAATAGATCTTCTCTACAACTCAGTTTCCTCATCGATCCCCCGCCCCCCATAGATATACTTAGTTACTTTGTATCAGTTTATATTTCCTTCTCCAAAATCCATCAGAAAAGATCATACAGACAGGGGAGGTCTAATAAAGCAAATCATGAAATAAGGAATGAGCTGATCGATCGGGAACCCTGTGATCTGCCCATGTGTGCCCCCATACCTCGCACCTCGCTCCTCTCGGGTTCCGGAGATAATAAAGAATTGTGTTTGTTTGTATCTCTCCAGCTGGTCGGAGGGGGAGGGGCGACCCATCTCCAGCTGTGTCCGGCGGGTCAGGTGACCTGGGGGAGGACAGGGAAGAAAGGGTTAAATCCGGAGGGGGGCTGCCAATCAGAGCGCAGACAACTCCACAGGGGATCCACAACCAGTGAGCAACCCCCTAGCCATCCTGATTTGAAACCCTCACTATAATAATCAGATGTTCACCCCCTTCTACCAGGAACAATAATTAGTGTGCATCCCCCCCTCCCCTCCCAATCAATAATCATAATAATCATATTTATCACCAGTGCACCCCCTATTCAAAACTAAGTGTGTACCCCTTATCAAACCTCAGTACACTCCCCCCCCCCAATCAATAATCAGTGTGCACCCCCAAATCAACCCTCAGTGCACCCCCTAATCAAAATTAAGTGCGCACCCTCCAACCACTATTCAATTTATGTAGTCCCTTCCACCAGGAACAATAATTATTGCCCCCCACTAATCCCCAGTGCACCCCCTACAAATCAATAATCAGTGTGTACCTTCCAATCAATAAACAGGGTGCACCTCACCCCCCAATCAATAATAAGTGTGCACCTCACCTCCCCCCATCAATAATCAGTGTGTACCTTCCAATCAATAAACAGGGCGCACCTCACTCCCCAATCAATAATCAGTGTGTACCTTCTTAACAATAAACAGGGTGCACCTCACCTCCCCAATCAATAATCAGTGTGCACTCCCAAATCAACCCTCAGTGCACCCCCTACAAATCAATAATCAGTGTACACCCCCAAATCAACCCTCAGTGCACCCCCTACAAATCAATCAGTGTGCACCCCCAAATCAACCCTCAGTGCACCCCCTACAAATCAATCAGTGTGCACCCCCACATATACCCTCAGTGCACCCCCTACAGATCAATAATCAGTGTGCACCCCCAAATCTACCCTCAGTGCACCCCCTACAAATCAATAATCAGTGTACACCCCCAAATCAACCCTCAGTGCACCCCCTACAAATCAATAATCAGTGTACACCCCCAAATCAATAATCAGTGTACACCCCCAAATCAACCCTCAGTGCACCCCCTACAAATCAATAATCAGTGTACACCCCCAAATCAACCCTCAGTGCACCCCCTACAAATCAATAATCAGTGTACACCCCCAAATCAATAATCAGTGTACACCCCCAAATCAACCCTCAGTGCACCCCCTACAAATCAATAATCAGTGTGTACCTTCCTAACAATAAACAGGGTGCACCTCACCTCCCCAACCAATAATCAGGGTGCACCTCACCTCCCCAACCAATAATCAGGGTGCACCTCACCTCCCCAACCAATAATCAGGGTGCACCTCACCTCCCCAACCAATAATCAGGGTGCACCTCACCTCCCCAATCAATAATCAGGGTGCACCTCACTTCCCCAATCAATAATCAGTGTGCACCTTCTTAACAATAAACAGGGTGCACCTCACCCCCCAATCAATAATCAGTGTGAACCTTGCTAACAATAAACAGGGTGCACCTCACCCCCCCCCCCCCCATCAATAATCAGTGTGCACCTCACCTCCCCCCATCAATAATTAATGTGTACCTCAAACCATCACAGTTGTCACCAGGACAGGAATAGAGGGGAAATCTTCCTATGGGGACACTGATAAGGGTTCACTTCTAACCTTCTGTACTCCTCCCAGATCCACAAGAGAAAGTTTTGGCTTTATATACACCCCCAAACCCCCCAAAGATGGGATACTGCTTGTGAGTATTGTGACCCTGTTATGCCCCTCTACTGGAAAGTGACCCATGTTGGGTAGAGTATCTCGACTCTGCAGTGCCCTTTGCGGAGAGGAGACCCTTACTGGGGTGAGTAATGTGACGCCCCTCTGACTGGGAAGTGACCTACTGTATATTGAGGTGAATATTGTGACCCCGCTGTGCCCCTCCACTGGGATGCCACCTGTATTATGATGAGTATTGTAACCCCATTGTGCCAATCTGCTGTATTAGGGTGAGTATTGTGACCCCTCAGTGTCTCCTGCGGAGAAGTGACCCATATTGGGGTGAGTATTGTGACCCCTCAGTGTCTCCTGCGGAGAAGTGACCCATATTGGGGTGAGTATTGTGACCCCTCAGTGTCTCCTGCGGAGAAGTGACCCATATTGGGGTGAGTATTGTGACCCCTCAGTGTCTCCTGCAGAGAAGTGACCCATAATGGGGTGAGTATTGTGACCCCTCAGTGTCTCCTGCGGAGAAGTGACCCATAATGGGGTGAGTATTGTGACCCCTTAGTGTCTCCTGCGGAGAAGTGACCCATAATGGGGTGAGTATTGTGACCCCTCAGTATCTCCTGCAGAGAAGTGACCCATAATGGGGTGAGTATTGTGACCCCTCAGTGTCTCCTGCTGAGAAGTGACCCATAATGGGGTGAGTATTGTGACCCCTCAGTGTCTCCTGCGGAGAAGTGACCCATAATGGGGTGAGTATTGTGACCCCTCAGTGTCTCCTGCTGAGAAGTGACCCATAATGGGGTGAGTATTGTGACCCCTCAGTGTCTCCTGCGGAGAAGTGACCCATAATGGGGTGAGTATTGTGACCCCTCAGTGTCTCCTGCGGAGAAGTGACCCATAATGGGGTGAGTATTGTGACCCCTCAGTGTCTCCTGCGGAGAAGTGACCCATATTGTGGTGAGTATTGTGACCCTGTTATGCACCTCTACTGGGAAGTGAACTGTACTGGGGTATCTTGACCCTGCCTTGCCTCAACACTGTGAAGTGACCCATATTGGGATGAGTATTGTGACCCCTCTGTGTCTTCTGTTGATAAGTGACCCATATTGGGGCGAGTATTGTGACCCCAGTCTGCCTCAACATTGGGAAGTGACCCATATTGGGGTGAGTATTGTGACCCCAATGTGCCCCTCCTCTGGGAGGTTACCATTACTAGGGTGAGTATTATGATGCCACTGCTCCCCGCCATGAAAGTGACCCATATTGGGGTGAGTATTATGATGCCACTGCTCCCCGCCATGAAAGTGACCCATATTGGGGCGAGTATTGTGACCCCCACTGTGCCTCAACACTAGGAAGTGACCCATATTGGGACGAGTATTGTGACCCTGACTGTGCCTCAACACTAGGAAGTGACCCATATTGGGGCGAGTATTGTGACCCCCACTGTGCCTCAACACTAGGAAGTGACCCATATTGGGGCGAGTATTGTGACCCCCACTGTGCCTCAACACTAGGAAGTGACCCATATTGGGGCGAGTATTGTGACCCCCACTGTGCCTCAACACTAGGAAGTGACCCATATTGGGGCGAGTATTGTGACCCCCACTGTGCCTCAACACTGGGAAGTGACCCATATTGGGGTGAGTATTGTGACCCCGCTGTGCCTCAACACTGGGAAGTGACCCATATTGGGGTGAGTATTGTGACCCCAATGTGCCCCTCCACTGGGAGGTGACCACTACTAGGGTGAGTATTATGATGCCACTGCTCCCCTCCATGAAAGTGACCCGTATTGGGGTGAGTATTGTGACCCGCTGTGCCCTCCCCTTGGAAGTGGCCCGTATTGGATTGGTACCGGGTGTTGAACATCAAGATATATCCATGGATGACAACAAAGGCCTGAATGTGTCCTGATCTCACCTCCTGTCACAGACTGGGGGAGGGGCACTACCAGGTGCCATTCATTGCTGCCAGTCTAACACTGTCAACATGCTTACAAGTGGACACATGACTTCACCTCCTCCATGGTCCAATCACAGGCTGGGGGGGGGGGTGTCTGGGACCAGCCTGTACTGTCTGGTAGGGGTTCCCAAATCACAGTTATGGTCCAATCACAGGCTGGGGGTGTGTCTGACTGATAGGGGAGGGGTTCCCAAATCACAGTTATGAACCAATCACAGGCAAGGGGTGTGTCTAGGACCAGCCTGTGCGGTCTAGTAGGGGTTCCCAAGTCACAGGACTAGCTGAAGGGAATAATAAATCTTCCAGCAGTTCTATCCCCTCCCAGGTGTGAAGTGATTGTCCTCCCAGAGACTGACAGCCAATCCCCACCCTCAACACAACAGCCCCAATGGGGGAGGAGCAGATTAGAAGTGGGCGCATTGGGGGAGTGGCTGTTGTATGGAATCCCGCCCCAGTAAAGGATAATCACGCTCATTTGCTCCAGCAGGTCACATGAGCAGTCACGTGGTGGTGGAGGAGCTGGATCACGCCGCAGAGGAGCAGCTGCAGTCCTGGTGAGCGGATGGAAGGGGTGGGGTCGCTTGAGACTCCTCCCTGTGCACTGTGGTGACGTAATTCGGAGACGGATGTGTGTAGGAGGGGCCATACAGTGAGAGCTGTCACCCCCCTCTCCCCCCTCAAACTGCCCACAGATGTTGCAATCTGATTGTGCAATTTGCTTTATTGTGCAATCAGATTGCTGCCTGTTCAGCCCCTGCAGCTGAGATCATGTGATCAGTGCCATGACCTCTGGTCACATGACCCTGTGAGTGGTGGTCTGAGCAGGACACCGCGTGGGTGGGACAGAGCGCTCGCGTTTCCGTGCGTTGAGCACATTGATTTTAATGGGCTGACTTACGCATGAGAAACGCTCAATAAAAGTTCCCGATCCTTTCACGAAATATCGCCGCACCAAAGCAGTACTGCGGCACCATGCGTTTTTGGCGCGCATGAAAACACGCTCGTTAGCAGATACGTGCGTAAGAGGTAATGGCACTGCCGCGTATCTGCACAGGGCAGCGTGTTTCTGTGCGCTGCGGGAAAGCGGACGGTTTACACACGTTACCACAACGCACACACGCCTGAATTCAGGTGGAGTTCTCTTGAAGTCATTATAAAGCAGAACTCTGAAATGCCGACATGGAAGCGTCTCTAGCCGATACTGGATTCTGTCCGGCCAGTCCTGTGATCCAGGAACAATGCTGGGTCTCACTTTACTGCAGTTCAGCAACTCAGCCTGGTCACACCTTTCCCCAGCCTGCTGATTGGACAGTAAAGGAGCAGCAGACTGATGAGTCCCCGCCCACCTGGCCTTGTATTCTTCTGTTATAGACCCCCCATTGCTCCATCACTTATCCCATCATTCACCCCATCATCACCTTATCATCATCCCATCACTCACCTCATCATTCACCCTATCATCATCCCATCACTCACCAAATCATTCACCTCATCATTCACCCAATCACTCACCCCATCACTCACCTTATCTCTCACTCCATCATTCACCTTATCACTCACCCCATCATTCACCTCATCAATCAGACCATCGCCCACCTCATCACTCACCCCATCATTCACCTTATGATTAACCTAATCTTGCACCCCATTATTCACCCCATCCCTCCCCATCATTCATCTCATCACTCACCTTATCGTTCACCTCATCATTCATCTCATCACTCACCTTACCATTCACCCCATCCCTCATTCCATCACTCATCCCATCATTCACCTCCTCTCTCACCTTATCATTCACTCCATCACTAATCCCATTATTCACCTCATCACTCACCTTATTATTCACCTCATCCCATCATTCACCCATACCTCACTCCATCACTCACCCCATCATTCACCTCATCCCTCACCCCATCATTCACCCCATCTTTCACCTAATCATTTACCCCATCACTCACCCCATCATCCACTCCATCACTCACCTTATCACTCACCCCATCACTCATCTTATCACTTATCCCATCATTCACCTTATAACTCACTCCATTATTTGCCTCATCATTCACCCCATCACTCACCTTATCACTCACCCCATCACTCACCTTATCATTCACCCCATCACTCACCTTATCATTCACCTCATTATTCACCCCATCACTCACCTTATCACTCGCCCCATCACTCACCTTATCACTCGCCCCATCACTCACCTTATCACTCGCCCCATCACTCACCTTATCACTCACCCCATCACTCACCTTATCATTTACCTCATTATTCACCTTATCATTCACCCCATCACTCACCTTATCACTCGCCCCATCACTCACCTTATCACTCACCCCATCACTCACCTTATCATTCACCTCATTATTCACCCCATCACTCACCTTATCATTCACCCCATCACTCACCTTATCACTCACCCCATCACTCACCTTATCATTCACCTCATCATTCACCCCATCACTCACCCTATCACTCAACTCATCATTCACCTCATCATTCAGACCATCACTCACCTCATTACTCACCCCATCATTCACCTTATGATTAACCTAATCTTGCACCACATCATTCACCCCATTATTCACCCCATCCCTCCCCATCATTCACACCATCACTCATCCCATCGTTCACCTCATTATTCATCTCATCACTCACCTTATCATTAACCTCGTCATTCACCTCATCACTCATCCCATCGTTCACCTCATTATTAATCTCATCACTCACCTTATCATTAACCTCGTCATTCACCTCATCACTCACCCCATCCCTCATTCCATCACTCACCTTATTATTCACCCCATCACTAATCCTATCATTCACCTCATCACTCACCTTATTATTCACCCCATCCCTCATCCCATCATTCACCTCATCTCTCACCTTATTATTCACCCCATCACTAATCCTATCATTTACCTCATCACTCACCTTATTATTCACCCCATCCCTCATCACATTATTCACCCATCCCTCACTCCATCACTCATCTCATCATTCACATTATCGCTCATCTGATCCCTCACCCCATCATTCACCTCATCCCTCACTCATCATTCACCTCATCCCTCACCCCATCATTCACCTCATCCCTCACCCCATCATATACCTCATCCCTCACCCATCATTCACCTCATCCCTCACCCATCATTCACCTCATCCCTCACCCCATCATTCACCTCATCCCTCACCCATCATTCACTTCATCCCTCACCCATCATTCACCTCATCCCTCACCCCATCATTCACCTCATCCCTCACCCCATCATTCACCTCATCCCTCACCCATCATTCACCTCATCCCTCACCCATCATTCACCTCATCCCTCACCCATCATTCACCTCATCCCTCACCCATCATTCACCTCATCCCTCACCCATCATTCACCTCATCCCTCACCTCATCTTTTATTAAAGATTATCTTAAAACAAAGCATTTTGTGTTATTTGGGATGGGGTATGAGAAGATTAATCTTCTGTCAGGTTTTTCATTATTTTGGGATGAACATTGTGACCCCACTGTGCCCCCTGCTGGAAAGTAAGGCAAATCCAGTGTGCACTACAAGGGCACTTGGAAGTGCAGTCACTGTAGATCTGAAGGGAAGATCTGCTGATTTCCATCATCCAATCATGTGCAAGCAAAAATGCTGTTTGTTATTTTCCTTGTATGTCCCCCTCAGATCTACAGCGACTGCACCTTCCAAATAAACTGGTAAGTTGTAAAATTTTTTAAAATGTCGCCTATGGGGATTTTTAAGTACCAATGTTTGTCGCCATTCCACGAGCGTGCCCAATTTTGAAGCATGACATGTTGGGTATCTATTTACTCGGCGTAACATTATCTTTCACATTATAGAAAAAAATTGGGCTAACTTTACTGTTTTTTATTTTTTTAATTAAAAAAAGTGATTTTTTTTCCCAAAAAATTGCGTTTGGAAGACCGCTGCGCCAATACGGTGTGATAAAAAATATTGCAACAATCTCCCATTTTATTCTCTAGGGTCTCTGCTAAAAAAAATATATATAATATTTGGGGGTTCTAAGTAATTTACTATAAAAAACTGATTTTAACTTGTAAATCGCTTGATTTATTCTCCCTGGAGAAGAGACGCCTGAGGGGGGACATGACAGCAATTTTTAAATATCTCAATGGGGATCTCAGCTTAGAAAAAAAGCTGTTCAGTCGAAGGGATTGCATGAGGACTCGGGGGCATACAATGCGATTAAAGGAGAAGCGTTTTAACCTCAGGCAACGTGGGGGGTTCTTTACTGTTAGGGCTACAAGATTGTGGAATTCTCTACCACAAGAGGTGGTTTCTGCGGGAAGTATGGTGGCTTTCAAAAGACTCTTAGACGTACATCTCGGGGATCAGAACATTCAGGGGTATGTGAGATGATTACAGCCACACACCTACACAGGTTGAACTGAATGGACTATTGTCTTTATTCAACCTCACCTACTATGTAACTATGTAACAACAAGTGTCAGAAAAAGGCCCAGTTCAGAAGTGGTTAATAAATATAACAACGTAACAATTTGTCAGAGACAGTGATAAGGGAGTTCCATTGTAACTTTTCCACCTGGCTCTGAAGATTCTGTACGGCTACATTAACATCAATGATTGTGGGGAACATGTACAAAATCGCACGTTTTCCCAACACGCATAGAAATGTGCTGCCTTATAGCAGATGCCTGGCGGTGCCATAACTTGTTAATTATACCCCCATGCATGCAAGTGCGCACTTCTGTGTGCGCCAAACCCTATGGTGCTGCAGCACTATGCAAATCGGTGCCTCGCTTTTTTGGGAAAGGATCAGGGACTTCTTTTCGGCTTTTTTATTTTTGCGTGTAGGGCAGCCCTTTGAGATGAATGGGCTGCCCTACACACAACGCACAAAACGCATCATCGTTTGGTCGCACCTGTAGAAGTGAGCCGAGCCTTCCTCGATCGATCGATGTGCAGTGTTTGTGATGAAATTGGTGTGGGGGGGGGGGGGGGGGGCTCAGTGATGTTTGAAGAGATGTTTCTTGTAGACAGTGCCTGGCCAAGGTCATCTAGAACCCAGGGCGAACATGCCAAACTGCGCCCCCCAATGGGATATGAGCATTATGTGTAAGCAAAAATCCCCCACAAGCACACTGAGCAAGGATCTGCATGCTTACCCCTAAACATAAATTCCCCTTCCTCCCAGTACAAATCCACCAATATGCTGAAATTCCCCCCCTCTCAGCACGGATCTTTGCCCCCATCTCTCAAAACCCCCCAGCTCAAATGCCCCCCCCCCCCCCCCGCCAAATAATAAATTTACCCTTCCTATCACAAATCCTCTACCCCTAAAATGTCCCCTCCGAGTACCAATCCCCCCCCACCACTTCAAATTTCCCCCTTAAAGCTCAAATTTCCCCCAGCTTCCAGCACAAATCTTCTTCCCCCATCCTCTCCTCCAACACAAATCCCCCTAAATCAAGATAGGACTGCGCCAGGGGGCAGGGGGGGGCATGCCCCCCAGGCCATTCTGATGGCCCGTAAAAAGGCTGCACCGTTTCTGCCACAGACATGCCTAAAGGATGCCTGGTGAAGAGAACTATAAAGTCTCCACCGCTGATCTACTGAGTGCGGGATGAAGACAAGGACAGAGCGCAGGCCCCCCCCCCCCCCAAGCATGGATGGTGTAAACTGTGTCTGGGCAGGGGCCAGTTCCATGTACCACTGGAGACTCTCCTCCAGGGGAGGACGGGGGCAGGGGGGCAATTGCCCCCCCCCCCCCCCGGGCCGCTCTGATGCCCCATAAAGAGGCTGCACAGGTTATGCCACAGACATGCCTAAAGGATTCCTGGTGAAGAGAAGTATAAAGTCTCCACCGCTGATCTACTGAGTGCGGAATAAAGACAAGGATAGAGCGCAGGCCCCCCCCAGCATGGATGGTATAAACTATGTCTGAACAGAGGCCGGTTCCATGCACCACTGGGGACATTCCTCCCCTGGCCAGCCCAGATTGAGCTGTCCCAGCTCCCCACAACCACCCCCTGCTGGCCAGGTCAGGAATCCAGATTTGGCTGATGAGTAGAGAGTACCTGGGGTGGAGCTTCAGCCTGGAATCAGGTTCAGGAGGAGGCCGGGAAGAGGGAGAGTGAGAGTGGGGCTGATTTGCGGCACCATGGGCTTCTGGTTTGTACTTGCCCCCTGGGCCGAAGGTTGCCAGTCAGCCCCTGCTCCATCCCCCAGCAGCCCAGATCGAGCTGTCCCAACTCTCCCCAAACGCCCTCTGCTGGCCAGGTCAGGAACCTAGGTTTGTGAGTAGAGAGTACCTGGAGTGGAGCTTTAGCCTGGAATGGGGGTCAGGAGGAGGCTGGGAAGAGGGAGGATGGGAGTGGGGCTGATTCGCTGCACCATGGACTTCTGGTTCTTACTTGCCCCCTGGGCCAAAGGTTGCCAGTCAGCCACTGCCTTAAATGACCACTGTTAGCACCCCCCCCCCCAAAATAAATGTCCCCTTCTAGATCAATGCTTTCCCCCTGCTGCCCCCAAATTCCCCCTTCTAACACAAATTCTCTCCCCCCAATCTCACATGATATCACAGTGCCCAGGTTTAGGACCCAACCACAATGCCAGAATTTTCATGCATTAACCCCTTCATGCCTAAGCCTTTTCTGACAATTGTTGCTTACAAGTTAAAATCAGCATTTTTTGATTAAAAAATTACTTCCAACCCTCAAACATTTTATACATATACATTTTTTAGCAGAGACCCTAGAGAATAAAATGGTGATCGTTGCAATATTTTATGTCACACGGTATCTGCGCAGCGGTCTTTCAAATGCACTTTTTTTTGGAACAAATACTCTTTCATGAATTAAAAAAAAAACTAACCAGTAAAGTTAAAGTTTTTTGTATATTGTTATAATGATTTTATGCCGAGTAAATAGTTAATAAATACTTAACATTTAATGCTTTAAAATTGCGCACACTCGTGGAATGGCGAAAAACTACAGTACTTAAAAATCTCCGTAGGCGACGCTTTAAAAAATGTTAACAGTTACTTGTTTAGGGTTACAGAGGAGGTCTTATGATATAATTTTTGCTCTCCCTCTAACGATCGTGGTGATACCTCATGTGTGGGTTGAACACTGTTTACATATGCAATAACATATGTGTTCGCTCCTCCACGGGAGCTCGAAAGTACGGGGCGCTTTAAATTTTTTTTTTCTTAATTATTTAATTATTTTATTTTTACACTGTCCCTTAAAAAAAATGTTTTGATCACTTTTATTGCTGTCTACAAGAAATGCAAACATCCCTTGTGACAGTAATAGGCAGTGACAGGTACTCTTTATGGAGGGATCTGGGGTCTAAAAGACCCCAAATCCCTCCTCTGCACTTAAAAGCATTCAATTCTGCCCGAGCACTCAGGGGCATCCACACAAGGAGGGGGATTAGTGTTGAACGACATTTACAGAAATCTTCCCCCAGCAGCTGAAAGCCGATCTCTCCCCCTCTCCCTGCTGCCAGCTTTTATCTGCTGAGAAAGAGACAGTTGTCCCTCACGAATCCCCCTCCCTGTGCGACCCCCCTCTTTCCCTCCCAGCCCTGGCTCTAATGTTAGCTCTGCTAGGTGAGTTTATCTCTGTAACTTTGTTTCTCTCCCTGCAGTTCTTCCTATACTCCTTGTCCCAGCCTGCATATTTTTTCATCTCTCCGCCTTTGCTCTGTCTCTCTGAAACAGTCACAGTTGATCAGCTGCATTCCCATAGGGTGAATAATTTACTGTTACACCGGTTCCAAAGCTGCTCGTTATCTTGTCCCAGTGCAGGTTAGTGTGCTTTATGTAGCTGGGCTTCCCACTCCTCTCCCCCAGACTGCTTCCTGATCTATTCAACTTTGCTTCTTCTCCCCTACACTGTCAGTTCCCTCTACATCCATGAATCAACTCCTTTTATTTACCCATTTACTAACTGATCTGGTGGGAGTAAACTTCATTTTTTATCTTCTATCTACAGGTAAGCCTATAATAGGACTTACCTGTAGGTTCAGTGAATATCTCGTAGAAACGCTCGCTAAACGTAGCAGCAGGTGATAGCACAGCACATGTGCACTGCGCTCTCAATAGATGACATACCATCCGTTTGAGGGAGCTGTCCTGTGACCATGAGACCCGCGCGCATGCATGTAAATTACATAATCGCAATCTGGCCAAACGGCTGAAGCCCAAGAGCCCAGAGAGAAGACCAGATGAAGAGCGAATCCCTCTTAGTAGTGACAGCACACCACTGGAGAGATCTGTTTTTTAGGTTAGAAAAATATAATTAAGGGTTTATTCACACAGGTGTGAAG
Source organism: Pelophylax lessonae (assembly GCF_965119305.1). NCBI lineage: Eukaryota > Metazoa > Chordata > Amphibia > Anura > Ranidae > Pelophylax > Pelophylax lessonae. The sequence continues at coordinate 19,591,278 of NC_138775.1, read as the reverse complement.
GAGGGGGTTGGGCTGGAGCCACCTGTCATTCTATGGGGATGCAGCGCCTGTATGAACACAGCCGCAGGCCCTAACTGGACAGGTGTGCAGGTGATTGGCCCCCAAATGCACACTGCCTGTGTTTGGGCCGTACGCCTGCATCCCCACGCCTGTCAGATTAGGACCTGCAGCTGTATTGGTACAGATCCAGGTGGTTCAAGCCACATAAATGAACCATTGATTCCCACTGTACAGACCACAGCACCCATGTGCATGACCCCAACACCTCCCCCCACACACACAGATTTATTTATTAACTCAGTTTCATCTTTTAGATTTAGCAGGAATTCTGTGAGTTACCGTATTTACTCAAGTATAAGCCGACCCGAATATAAGCCGAGGATCCTAATTTTACCACAAAAAACTGAGACCTATTGACTCGAGTATAAGCCTAGGGTGGAAAATGCAGCAGCTACTGGACCCAACTGGACCACCACGAGACCCAAAACAGGGGCTGCGGGCATGGTACAGGGGCTGCAGACATGGTACAGGAGATGCAGGGGTTGTGGGCATGGTACAGGAGATGGTACAGGAGATGGTTAAGGCATGGTACAGGAGATGATTCAGGCATGGTACAGAAGATGCAGGGCTGTGAGGATGGTACAGGAGATGGTTCAGACATGGTACAGGCATGGCTCAGGATATGGTACAGGCATGGCACAGGAGATGTTACAGGCATGGCACAGGAGATGGTTCAGGCATGGTACAGGCATGGCACAGGAGATGGTACAGGCATGGTGCAGGAGATGGTACAGGCATGATACAGGAGATGATTCAGGCATGGTACAGAAGATGCAGGGCTGTGAGCATGGTACAGGAGATGGTTCAGACATGGTACAGGCATGGCTCAGGAGATGGTACAGGCATGGCACAGGAGATGGTACAGGCATGGCACAGGAGATGGTTCAGGAGATGGTACAGGCATGGCACAGGAGATGGCACAGGCATGGCACAGGAGATGGTACAGGCATGGTGCAGGAGATGGTACAGGCATGGCACAGGATATGGTTCAGGCATGGCACAGGAGATGGTTCAGGCATGGTACAGGAGATGGTACAGGCATGGCACAGGAGATGGTACAAGCATGGTACAGGAGATGGTATAGGACAGTGATGGCAAACCTTTTTGAGCCCGAGTGCCCAAACTGCGACATAAAACCAACTTATTTTTTTCAAAGTGCCAACACTGCAATTAACAGCCACAGATATTGGCCGCAAGGGCCTCACAGCAATCCCAGCGACAAAGCAACACTTCCTCCGAACAGATGTCCACTCACTCTCGGTTGCCCGTGGCAAGGCCCACAACTGACACTGCAGGGGGGGTATCCTCGCAGCCTCTCTGTCCCCTGGCTCACAGTGTGCTGCTCCAGTCATTCTCACAATCTCGATCTCTCTCTCTCTCTCCCCATAGTCTTCCGGGACTAAATGTCTCATGGTGCACTTGTCAACCTCTTCATTGGTGTTTGGCTGCAGCCAATGGGGAGGCAGGAGGAATCAGAGCGGGCGGCGATCTCTGCAAGCGCCGCTCTGTCCCCTTCCAGCGCTGCTAGACAGAAGGAGGGCAAGCGGGGAAATACACTGACAGTCCACGCTCGCTTCCTCCTTGTCACAGCACTGCTGCCGTGCGGGTGGAGGGAGGATTAGAGAGACCAGACATCAGCGGCGGTAGCTTCTTAGTATAGCTGGCGTGCCCACAGAGAGGGCCCTGCGTGCCAGCTGTGGCACGTGTGCCATAGGTTCGCCATCACTGGTATAGGAGATGCAGTGCTATGGGCATGGTACTGGAGAATCTCCTGAGGAGATGCAGGGGTTGCAGAGGAGTCTCACTTACCTTTCGGTGAGGCGCCTTATATTTAAAAATGGCGCCGCCCGGCACCAACACGTCACCGTGCATGCGCTGCCTGTGTGCGGCTTTCCCGAGCGGCGGCGGCGCATGTGCACTGACCGGAGAACAGGTAAGTGATACTGTGACTCGAGTATAAGCCGAGGGGGGACTTTTTCAGCATAAAAAACCATGCTGAAAAAGTCGACTTATACACGAGTATATACAGTATGTTGTATTTGTGTCTGCTAATAATGATTTTATTGTATTTTTATCAAAATATATCTTTAATATTTTATTGGGGGAGAGGGGGGGTAGTCTATATGGGGCCACGCGATTTCTATCAGCAGCCCTGAATGGGGTTGTCCTGACCATACTGTAGAAAAAGAGAAAAGAGAGGGTGCACTGGCCTAGTGCATTATCCAATGTATTTATTAGAGAAATAATGATAAAAACATATAGATGTCTACTCACAAACCGCAGAATAATAAAAACTCACCAGGCCACCTGAGTGGCTCTACGCCTGTGAATGACCGTGACCTCCGACTGAGGGAAAGGGGCCCTGCCCAGGACCCAACTGTCTAACGCGTTTCGTAGGACCAACCTTTAGTTTTGAAGAACTAAACTGCACAGAAGCTGTGCAGGGATGACGAGCCCGCACCGGAAGTGACGAGCGGGGCAGGTGCAGGCGCATTCTGGGAGAAGAGGACACAGAAGAGGACGCGCTGGCTTCAGCTGCCCACATCCAAGATGGCAGCGCTGGAAAAGAAATTTTCAAGGTAAGTATTTCTTCTAAAAGGTAAGTGCGACCCGGGACAGTTCAGAGGCTATCCATTGTGGAATGTACTAGCCCTGACTGTCCCGGGGGTATTTTTATCTAAATTTCACCCCCGTGGCTGGAACTCCTCTTTAAGGATGCATTCACAATGAATGACACTGCAGGGCACCAATGCTCCCATGCTGTGTTACCATGCCTTCATAGGTGTGCACAGTCTATGGCAGTGATGGTGAACCTTTGCACCCCAGATGTTTTGGAACTACATTTCCCATGATGCTCCTGCACTCTGCAGTGTAGTTGAGCATCATGGGAAATGTAGTTCCAAAACATCTGGGGTGCCAAGGTTCTCCATCACTGGTCTATGGCCTTAGGGTGTGTACCTCAAGGCTCAAAACACATGTGTGTATATATACTGACAGTGTCAGGAGAACAGTGGATGATGTCAGTAGGGCAGAGATTGGTGTCATTAGTTATTATTTTATTTTTTATTATTTTTTACAATTTTATTTTATTTTTATCTTTATTTTTTTCTTCACAATTTTTTTTAAAAGCCCCGTTAGTTGGTGAAATATCAAGGGTTTAAACAGGGGGAATCTGCCCAACACCGGGTTATTAGGGTGTGGGGCACACCCTAGGGCAGGGATCCTTAAACTACGGCCCTCCAGCTGTTGCAGAACTACACTTCCCATGAGGCATTGTAAAGCTCTGACATTCACTGACTTGACTAGGCATGATGGGAATTATAGTTCCCGAACAACTGGGGGGGGGCCATAGTTTGAAGACCCCTGCCCTAGGGGTAGGGGGTGTGTGTACGCCTATGCATGGCTTGTAGTACCGCACACATTTTACTATCACAAGGTGTCGGTAAGAACAAACTCCTAGGGATTGTGCAGAGGGACAGACTTAGGGGTCTAAATATAGGGAGAGGGTATTTACAGCTGTGTCCCCACTGGGGAGATGCAACCTCAACATTTGTCCGGGTGTCCCCGAGACAGCAAGTGATGGGAAATCAAAAATGCTGAGTTGTAACCAGTATAAGAATAGAAAGGAAATCCTCCTGTTCCAGTGACAAGGAAGAAGGGATTTTCCTCCCTTTGGTGAGATTACGTCTTTACTTCCTGTTGGGTCTCCTTGACAGGAAATGAAAGGGAATTTCCCCAGTGGGACATAGACAGAAAACCAAGTTTCTTATCCATTAAATATACTTCATCTCTTCATCATCATCAACATGTAATTCAAGTCACAATTATTTCCCCCACCTAGGGAGCTCAGGCAGTTCTGTATGCAGTGGTGATGGAGGCTCTGTATAATTGTATTTCCCCTCTGTGCCGTCCCCCCCCAGGTCAGGATGTCGTCCCCTCAGCACTCTCTGGAGGGGGAAGACCCGGATGACTCAGAAGATTGGCAGATATTTGAGATCAAAGCCTTGGGCTTTGAGGTAGGCTGAGTGTTCAGTGTGATTGTAAATTTCTGTATTCTATACTAAATGACCAAAAGTATTGGGACGCCTGCCTTTACACGCACATGAACTTTATCCACTTTAGCCCCGGAGGATTTGGCTGCTCAAAGACCAGGCCCTATTTTGCGATTCGGCACTGCGTGAATTTAACGGACAATTGCGCGGTCGTGCGACGCTGTACCCAAACGAAATTGACGTCCTTTTTTTCTCACAAACAGAGCTTTCTTTTGGTGGTATTTGATCACCTGTGCAATTTTTATTTTTTGCGCTATAAACAAAAAAAGAGGGACAATTTTGAAAAAATAATATTTTTCACATTTTTTTATATGAAATTCTCAAAAAAAAATGTAAAAATCAAAATTTTTTAACATTTTAGGCCAATTTGTTTTCTACTACATATTTTTGGTAAAAAAAATCGCAATAAGCGTATTTTGATTGGTTTGTGCAAAAGTTATTGCGTTTACTAACAAAGGGAAAGATTTCTGTCATTTTTATTGTTTTTTTTTACTAGTAATGGAGGCGATCTGCGATTTTTTTTTTTTACGGGACTGCAACATTGCGGCGGACAGATCGGACCCCCAACTGACATTTTTGACACTTTTGGGGGTACCAGTGACATTACTACAGTAGTCAGTGCTATAAATATGTACTGTTACTGTAATAATGACACTGGCAGGGAAGGGGTTAACTGTACTGGTGATCAAGGGGTTAAATGTGTCCCTAGGGGCGTGATTCTAACTGTGGAGGGGCGTGGCTTGTGAAGTAATCACAGAGACATGCGATCCTATATAGTTGGATCGCATAGCCTCTGTGATCACTTCAGGGAGAATAACAGACGGCTGTGTTTACATCAGCCGCCGTCCTTCTCTCTCTGCTGCGGGAGATTGCGAGTGGCCGGCAGCCATCAGAGCCGCTGGCCACACGAGCTGGCTCCCCAGCTAACGCCAGCGGCGCGCGCTTGCCCCCCTACAGTCTCCTGAGTGAGGGACGTAGTACTACGTCACTTTGCCCAGGAGCGCCTGCCTGCCGCAGTAGAACTGCGGTGGGCGGGGCTGAAGCGGTTAATGGCATCGCAGTCTTAGTCCGTAGGGTTCAATATTGAGTTGTCAAAAAATTGGTCTTTTTTAAAAAAGGCCAAATACAGCGCTTGCTAAATTTTACAGTATTCCTAGGATTTAAATTACCAGTATTTTACTAAAGTGCCCGTGTGACTCTATAAATAACATTTGATGGCAACCAAAATACCATACATAAATATTCGAAAAGGCATAGCGATGGATCGTGTGCTAGGTAAACTAATGACTGTATTATATAATAACATCAAACAACACGGTCTATAAAAGGGGACAAATTGTTATAAAAAAGTCCATCAATCACTGGTGATATACTTCAGGCAATGGATGTCCTCAATAAATAATTATTCAAAGAAGGTGCAAATGCTCTGGATAGAAAGTTCAGAATATCAATGGCTGGTTCAAATTGTGAATAAGGTGGGTCACTTACCAGACAAAGCGGGTCTTATGTGTCATACGACACTAAGACCATTCAGGCTTAAGGTTGCCCTCTCGGCAAAGATGACTTTCCCCTCTGTACGGTCCTGCAGGTTTCCCTGGGCTCCAAATACCAGTAGTAGTAAAGGCAATATATGGGGAGAAGAAAGGCTCCAAATAGCGTGATAACGTCTTTAAATTTGTTTATTTACCCATTCTTCGGGTTAAAATAGGTTTAAAATACAAAGCACACTATCCCTGGTGGTCAGCGGTGCGGGCCGCACGTCCTCCTCGCAGAAAAACGGCAGACTTCCGGCTTGCGTTCCAACTTAGGGTAGCGTGATGATGTTATGCGGTCCAAACTGACGCGTTTCGTCACTTCCGGTGACGTCTTCAGAGTTTTCTTGCAAGTTCTCTCAACTAAAGGCAAGCAAATCCTGGAATACAATTCAAGTAACACTGTACTTCTTAATGCAGTTCTCAAACAAGAACAAGAGAAATATGCATTTCTTTCACTAGGGGGCACTGCAGGGCAAAGGCTCCAGTTTAGTTTGCTTGTGGGCTTCATCGTCTACCTACTACAGTTAGGTGATTGTTGGGATACAGTAAATGATAGTGTCTGTCCTCTCTGGCCCTAATTAACAGGTAAGGTTTGTCTGACAAATTAGTTTATCTTTATAACCTTTAAATGAGTCCTAATAATGTTCTCCACCATCACAACATAACATTTCCCTATAGTCTGCTCAGTAAATTTGTTTTTTCTTTTCCTCCTCTCAGTAAAATGGTGAAAACAACATCTAGAGTTAGAAACTTTTCCAAAGAGCAATTTCTGCTGAGAACAAAGCTGCAAATTGCAAATATTGTGAGAAGAAATATTCTTTTCCAAATGCTACAAGTGTGACAAATAACATCCTGGCATGCCAGAGGTGCCCTAAAGACATTAAAAGTACTTTATGGAATGAAATGATGGGGATTAGAATGAAAGTGGGAGGAACTTTTCCCTCCAGAGTTCTCATTCCAGAAACACTGCTGCTTCTGGATCATTACATATTTAAAAAATCAAGTTTAGTTTATTTACTAAACAAGCTGCATTTGTATTTCAACTATAATGCATACAATAGTAACAAAATCTCTTTAAATTTGTAAAAGTATTCCACACTGAATTTTTTTTTTTTTTTAATTTCTGAAAATATCAATTTTTTTCCAGAAAAAAACAGGAACATTTTTTTTTTTCCTAATGGCTTCAAAATTTCCAGAAGTTTTACATCTCCAGTCAGTGCCTATCCTGTTGTACAATCATTGGTGGATACGCTGTGTCAGTGCCTGCCCTGTTGTACAATCATTGGTGGATATGCTGTGTCAGTGCCCACCCTGTTGTACAATCATTGGTGGATATGCTGTGTCAGTGCCCACCCTGTTGTACAATCATTGGTGGATATGCTGTGTCAGTGCCCACCCTGTTGTACAATCATTGGTGGATATGCTGTGTCAGTGCCCACCCTGTTGTACAATCATAGGTGGATATGCTGTGTCAGTGTTTACCCTGCTGTACAATCATTGGTGAATATGCTGTGTCAGTGCCCACCCTGTTGTACAATCATAGGTGGATATGCTGTGTCAGTGTTTACCCTGCTGTACAATCATTGGTGAATATGCTGTGTCAGTGCCCACCCTGTTGTACAATCATTGGTGGATATGCTGTGTCAGTGCCTGCCCTGTTGTACAATCATTGGTGGATATGCTGTGTCAGTGCCTGCCCTGTTGTACAATCATTGGTGGATATGCTGTGTCAGTGCCCACCCTGTTGTACAATCATTGTTGGGCATGTAGCGTCAGTGCCCACAGTTCTGTACAGTGATTGGTGGACACAGTCTGTCTCTGCCCACCCTGCTGTACAATCATTGGTGGACATTCTGTGTCACTGCCCACCCTGCTTTACAATCATTGGTGGACATGCTGTGTCACTGCCCACCCTGCTGTACAATCTTTGTTGGATATGCTGTGTATGTGCCCGTCCTGTTGTATGATCATAGGTGGGCATCCTGTATTAGTGCCTGTCCTGCTGTACAGTGATTGGTGGACATGCTGCATCAGTGCCTGCCTTGCTGTACAATCAAAGGTTGACAGTGGGTGTCGGTGCCCACTCCCACCAATGAGAAGAGAAGTAGCTGTAGCCACTCACAGCTACTAAGATCTCCAATGGCTCCACCCTAGAAGAGTCACTGCCTTTTTCATAGAACATTTGTCTCCTGTTGGCTGTCTGTTCATACAAATATTTTTTTGTCTCCCACAGTTGTATGATAATCCACCCAAACCTGAGGCCTCCGACATGGAGCGGGTCCAGCAGCTAGAAGACCACCTATGGACTTATGTGTCAGCTAGGGTGGATAGCCCGGAAGTTGTTGTGATTGAAAGTTCTGACACGGACAGTGAGTCACAGTTGGATGAAACTCCTTTCAAACCTGAGGCCTCCAATGCAGACACTGAGATGCATTTGAAAGAATCTCTACCCAACCCTTTGGTCTTTAATTCAGAAGATGGCTGGCAGATTGAAAACCACCCACGAACCTATGTGTCGGCACTGATGGGCAACCAGCAGGATGTCATCTCAATTAAAGATTTTGACAATGAGGCCTCCAAAACACAGGGTGTCTGGCATATTGAGGAGTACCAATGTGCTCATATGCCATCTCTGGCAGGGAGCCAGCAAGACCTTGTTGTGGTCCAGGTTTTTAACATGGGTGATGAGTCAGAGCTGGACGCAACTCTGCCTAAAGCGAAGGCCTCTGACGTGGATGGTGAGTCACAGATGTATAAAACTTGGCCCAAACCTAAGACCTTCTACAAGGACAGTGAATCACAGACTGTGCCAAAATCTGAGTATGAAACTTTGCCCAAATCTGAGGCCTCGGAAGCTGAGGGTCTCAATGAAGATCTAATAGAGATCATGAGGGAGTTCAACCTGGACGTCTACCGGACCACGCAGTGCCTCTTCTTCAACAGTGGAGAGGTGGGAAGCACCAAGCACTTCCTGCGTACCGGTCTGCGTCCTGACGGCTATCCTATCTGGGAGCCCACAGATGACGAGGACTTAAAGAAGAACAAACCAAAGCTGCGAGCACGGCTAGTGAAAAAATACGGTGAGGAAAATGTTGCCAAAAGATTGGCATTCCTGGAGAGTTAAGTGGCTCGCAGAGCGCGGGAACACATAATAGACAATTATGGTGGTGAGCTTGCAGCACGGTGGGCGGAATGCTGGAAACCTAACAGATGCCGCAACCGGAATATTCTACATTTGCTTGCTTTATAGCTGGAAGAATGCAGCTGCTGCAGTGATTACTCAAGATTGGATGGAACGAGGATTGCTGGAAGCTGTTGCAGTTCTCATGTTCTTTTGTTTCTTTTTGTTATATTTTTGTTATTTTGTCATTTTATTTATGAAACTCTGAGTGACAAGACAGAAACATAAAGGTGTTGCCATCGATTTGTTAATAAAAAATAATAGCGTCCTAAGCGTCATCTCTTCATTGACAAAATCTACTGTATAGAAATGTTACAGGGACAGAGGAGGGATTTGGGTATAATAGAGGGACGGAGAAGACATTGGGGTATAATAGAAGACAGAGGGGGAATTGGGGTATAATAAAGGGACAGAGGGAGGACTGGGCTATAATAGAGGGATGGAGGAGGGATTAAAGCAAAATAGAGGACAGAGGGGAGATTGGGGTATAATAGAGGGACACAGGAGGTATTGGGGTATAATACACGGATGGAGAAGGGATTTGGGTATAATAGAGGGACAGAGGGAGGATTGGGGTATAAGTTGGTCAGAGGGGGGATTGGGGTATAACAAAGGGTCACAGGGGGGATTGGGGTTTAATAGAGCGGCACAGGGGGATTGGGGTAGAATAGAGGGACAGAGGGGGGATTGGGGTGTAAAAGAGGGACAAAGGAGGGATGGGGAATAAGAGAGAGGCAAAGGGGATTGGGGTATAATAGAGAACAGAGGGGGGAATGGAGTATAATACACGGATGGAGGAGAGATTGGGGTAAAATAGGGGACAGAGGGGGGATTGGGGTATAATAGAGGGAGGTGGGAATGGAGTATTATAGAGGGGCAAAGAAGAGATTAGGGTATAATAGAGGACAGAGGGGGGATTGGGGTATATTAGAGGTACAGAGGGGGTATTGGGGTATAACACATGGATGGAGGAGGATTGGGGCATAATAGAGGGAAAGAGGGAGGGTTGGGGTATAATATAAGGGGGTTGGGTATCATAGAGGACAGAGGGAGAATTGGGGTATAACAAAAGGACAGAGGGGGGATTGGGGTGTAATAGAGGGACAGAGTGGGGATTGGGGAATACAGTAATAGAGAGGCAGAGGGGGATTGGGGTATAACAGGGACAGAGAGAGGATTGGGGTATAATAGAGGGACAGAGGGGGGATTGGGGTGTAAAAGAGGACAGGGGGGGTTGGGCTACAATAGAGAGACAGAGGGGGGATTGGGGTATAGTTGAGTGATTGAGGAGAGATTGGGGTTTAATAGAGGGATGGAGCAGAAATTGGGGTATATTAGAGGGACTGAGGAGGGAATGGGGTACAGTAGATGGACAGAAGAGCAATTGGGGTACAATAGAGGGACAATGAAAGGATTGGGGTACAATAGAGGAACACGGGGAGAAATGGAGTATTATAGAGGGACAAAGAAGAGATTGGGGTATAATAGAGGACAGAGGGGGGATTGGGGTATAATAAAGGGACAGAGGGGGTATTGGGGTATAGTACACAGATGGATGAGGGATTGGGGTATAATAGAGAGACAGATGGGGGATCGGGGTATAATATAAGGGAAGAGGGGGATTAGGGTATAAAAGAGGACAGAGGGAGAATTGGGGTATAATAGAGGGACAGAGAGGGGATTGGGGTATAACAAAGGGACAGAGGAGGGGTTGGGGTGTAATAGAGGGACAGAGAGGGGGAGTGGGGAATAATAGAGAGGCAGAGGGGGATTGGGGTATATTAGAGGGACAGAGAGGGGAATGGGGTGTAAAAGAGGACAGAGGGGGATTGGGCTACAATAGATAGACAGAGGGGGGATCGGGGTATAATTGAGGAGGGATTGGGGTTTATTCGAGGGACAGAGCGGACATTGGGGTATAATAGAGGGAGGAGGGAATGGGGTACAGTAGATGGACAGAAGAGCAATTGGGGTACAATAGAGGGACAGAGGGGGGAATGGAGTATTATAGAGGGACAAAAAAGAGATTGGGGTATAATAGAGGGATGGGGGGGAGGGGTATAATAGAGGGACAGAAGGGGAATTGGGGTATAATACAGGGACAGAGGATGGGTTGGGGAATAATAGAGGGAGAGAGGGGGGTATTGGGGTAAAATAGAGGGGCAGAGGAGGAAATGGGTACAGTCAGGGCCGGATTAACATAGAGGCTATTGGAACTGCAGCACCAGGCCCCTCCCTTAAGATAGGCCCACCCAGCCAGCAGTATGAGCCTGATTTCTCCTGTCCATAAACGTCTATGGGACAGGAGAAGCTGTTTGTAAATGTAGGGGTGGCTGGCTGCATCTGTGTTGGCTTAGTGTGATTATTACAGTGTCAAAGAGCACAGTCCCCCTGGACAAATGGAAGAGGAGAGAGGCTGGATTGGCTCTGCTTTCTCCCGCCCCTCTCCCTCTGTGCCCGCCCACACTCTGTGAAGTCCATGCAGTAAAGTGAAGGATCCTTGTGGGCAGGGATTTATACACAGCAGCTGACAGATACAACATGAACAGGATATGTGTGAGTGACACGCCTCCAGGGACCATCCATATGTGAGCTCAGTGACTGGACTCCTCCCCCTGCCTTCTTTCTTTTCCCCCTCCCCCTCTTTTACAACCTTTTCCTCCAGCTTTAGCTGTTAAAACTGCAGCCAAAGTGTTTAGAATTGTGTCATCAGCCTATGGTAGTACTTAGTCCTTTGTGCTTTTAAGTGGGTTCACACTGGTTTGCTATGGTTTGTCCCATTGCGTATGTATCCGCAATTTTCTTGCGTTTCCTGCTGGAACTCTTAGTTCTACATCCTGTGTGTGACATGTTAGCTCTGTGCAGATGAGACCCCCCCCCCCCCTCCCTTTTCTCTTTCTCATGAAAGGAATGTACTAGGACGAGACATTGGTGATATCTGGCAAGGTCACCCATGACATGACTACACATATATCATAACAATATGTGCGGGGTAATTAATCTAATGATAAACAATGCGATCACAGTTATTTTTAATCTGTTCACAAACAGAATAGTAAAATTAAGGTTAAATTGAAAAAAGTGCACAATGTATAGAATAACACATATTAATCACTTGCCGACCGCCGCAAGTACATATACTGCGATGGTCAGCCCCCCCCTGGGCAAAGCGACGTATGGGTACGTCACTCACCCGCGAGCCAATAGGGGGCGAGCGCGCGCCGCCGGAGGCACGCTCTTGCCTCCGCTCGTTCACTGCCATCCCCGCGCGAGTGACCGGCGGCTCTGATGTCCACCAGCCACTCGCGATCTCCCGCTGGAGAGGGAGAAAGGCAGACGGCTAATGTAAACAAAGACGCCTGTCATTCTCCCTGGTGTTACTGCAGAGATCATATGATCCTGCTATGTAGGATCGTATTTCACTGTGGTTACATCAAAAGCCACGCCCCTTTACAGTTAGAAGCAAGCCCCTAGGGACACACTTAACCCCTTGATCTCTAATAAAGTTGACCCCTTCCCTGCCAGTGTAATTTTTACAGTAACAGTGCATATTTTTAGCACTGATTACACTACAATCCCCTCCCTTCCACATACACTACAATCCCCTCCCCATACACTACAATCCCCTCCCCCCCCCAACACACTACAATCCCCTCCCTCCTTCCCCCACTACAATGGGGTTAGTTTAGATTAAGATGAGGTTGATAATTATAATACAGCTGCTAATACTGAACAAAACCAAGATGGATGGGATACATTGGAATTTTCTACAAAAGATTAAATCTAACGGTCTGATAATAACTTGATGTGCACTCCATGATGTGAGAGTAATAAATAAAATTTAAAATATAACAGACCCGTCACATCAAGTCCACACACCCTGTTGGGATAGATGCCACCTGCAGCCAAGCGGTTTTATAGTTTTTGATCTGGATGATGATACTTTTTTTTTTTTTTTAATTCCAAAGCAGAATGTGTGGATTGTTAAATGATGTGCTCCTTTTCCTTGTTAGTGCAGTGGTGAACTGCTGCATTACTGCACTGTATTGTTATCATTTATTATCTATATTAATAAAACGCATGTGTCCCTGCGTCCGCTTTCCCTGCTTTTCCCTGTGTCCGTGGAAATTAGCTACTGCGCATGTGCTGAACGAACAGCCGTTGGGACGCAGAGAACACCGCCGCGGGAAAATTGCTGTCACGGGCGAACCACAATTGTACCGCAGGTGGCCAAGACACTCCTCTATAGCTGGGAAAAATTTCGGGGTTCGGGGATGAAAGGGCGCGGAACAGTGACCCCGAGAACCGGGCTTACCCGCCATAGACTCCAATGTTAAACCTGGTCACCTCGCGGTTAGGTCACAGCCCGGTTCTCGGGGTCACTGCTCCGCGCCCTTTCATCCCCGAAATTTTTCTCAGCTGTAGGGGAGTGTCTTGGCCACCTGTGGTACAATTTTGGGGTCTCCAGCACCTTTGGTTCGCCCGTGACAGCAATTTTCCCGGGAGGGGAGGTGGTGATGTATTTGGGTGTCTTTTCCTATTGGATGATCCACTGTTCTGTGTGTGTCAGGAGCTCCCCTCCCCCCTCCTCTCTGATTTCCTGCCCTCACATCTCCCCTCCCCCACACCAATCTCCAACCCGATATTTATCGTTCAATCCCCCCCATACACTACAATCCCCTCCCCTCCATTCAATACCATCCCCTCCCTCCCCCATACACTACAATCCCCTCCCTCCCCCATACACTACAATCCCCTCCCCCCACACACTACAATCCCCTCTACCCCTCCCACACTACAATCCCCTCCCTCCCCCCACACTACAATCCTCTCCCTCCCTCCCTCCCCCACACTCCAATCCCCTCCCTTCCCCATACACTACAATCCCCTCCCCATACACTACAATCCCCTCCCTCCCCCCACTACAATCCCCTCCCTCCCCCTCACGCTTCAATCCCCTCTCTCCCCCATACACTGTAGAACCCCTCCCCCGTACACTGTAGAACCCCTCCCCCATACACTATAATCCCCCCCATACACTACAATCCCCTCCGTCCCCCCATACACTACAATCCCCTCCCTCCCCCATACACTACAATCCTCTCCCTCCCCCCCACACTACAATCCCCTCCCTCCCCCATACACTACAATCTCCTCCCTCCCCCCCATACACTACAATCCTCTCCCTCCCCCCCACACTACAATCCTCTCCCTCCCCGATACACTACAATCCCCTCCCTTCCCCAACACACTACAATCCCCTCCCCATACACTACAATCCCCTCCCTTCCCCAACACACTACAATCCCCTCCCTCCCCCCACTACAATCCCCTCCCTCCCCCCCACGCTACAATCCTCCCCCTCCCCATACACTGTAGAGCCCCTCCCCCATACACTGTAGAACCCCTCCCCCATACACTATAATACCCCCCCATACACTAAAATCCCCTCCGTCCCCCCATACACTACAATCCCCTCCCCCCATACACTGCAATCCCCTCCCTCGGCCCCATACACTACAATCCCCTCCCTCCCTTCCACACTGCAATCCCCTCCCTCTCCCTACACTACAATCCCCTCCCTTCCCCATACACTACAATACCCTCCCTCCCCCACTACAATCCCCTCCCTCCCCTCATGCTACAATCCCCTCCCTCCCCCCTACGCTTCAATCCCCTCCCTCCTCCATACACTGTAGAACCCCTCCCCCATACACTTTAATCTCCCCCCATACACTACAATCCCCTCCCTCGGCCCCATACACTACAATCCCCTCCCTCCCTTCCACACTACAATCCCCTCCCTCCCCCCACTACAATCCCCTCCCTCCCCCCATACTACAATCCCCTCCCTTCCCCATACACTACAATCCCCTCCCAATACACTACAATCCCCTCCCTTCCCCAATACACTACAATCCCCTCCCCCCAACACACTACAATCCCCTCCCTCCCCCCAGGCTACAATCCACTCCCTCCCCCCCCACGCTTCAATCCCCTCCCTCCCCCATACACTGTAGAACCCCTCCCCCATACACTATAATCTCCCCCCCTATACACTACAATCCCCTCCGTCCCCCCATACACTACAATCCCCTCCCTCCCCCATACACTACAATACCCTCCATCCCCCCCATACACTACAATCCCCTCCCTCCCCCATACACTACAATCCCCTCCCCCCGTACACTACAATCCCCTCCCTTCCACATACACTACAATCCCCTCCCCATACACTACAATCCCCTCCCTCCTTCCCCCACTACAATCCCCTCCCCCCATGCTACAATCCTCTCCCTCTCCCCCCTCACGCTTCAATCCCCTCCCTCCCCCATACACTGTAGAACCCCTCCCCCATACACTGTAGAACCCCTCCCCCATACACTATAATCTCCCCCCCATACACTACAATCCCCTCCGCCCCCCATACACTACAATCCCCTCCCTCCTCCATACACTACAATCCCCTCTCCCCATACACTACAATCCCCTCCCTCCCCTATACACTACAATCCCCTTCCTTCCTCATACACTACAATCCCCTCCCTTCCCCATACACTACAATCCCCTCCCCCCCTCATACACTACAATCCCCTCCCCAAAGGGACCGTGACCTAACCGCGAGGTGACCAGGTTTAACATTGGAGTCTATGGCGGGGGGTGGCCCGGTTCTCGGGGTCACTGCTCCGTGCCCTTTCATCCCCGAAAGCCCAAATTTTTATCAGCTGTAGGGGGAGCGTCTTGGCCACCTGCGGTACAATTTTGGGGTCTCCACTACCATTGGTTCGCCCGTGACAGCAATTTTCCCGGGAGGGGAGGTGGTGGTGGATTTGGGGGTCTTTTCCTATTGGATGATCCACTGTTCTGTGTGTGTGATGAGCTCCCCTCCCCCCTCCTCTCTGATTTCCCACCCTCACATCTCCCCTCCCCCACACCAATCTCCAACCTGACATTTATCGTTCAATCCCCCCATACACTACAATCCCCTCCCCTCCATACACTACAATCCCCTCCCTCCCCCATACACTACAATCCCCCCCATACACTACAATCCCCTCTCTCCCCCCCCCCACACTACAATCCCCTCCCTCCCCCATACACTATAATCCCCTCCCCCCTGACACTATAATCCCCTCCCCCCCATACAGTACAATCCGCTCCCCCCATACACTACAATTCCCTCTCTCCCCCCTCATACACTAAAATCCCCTCCCTCCCCCCACACTATAATCCCCTCCCTCCCCCCCACACTACAATCCCCTCCCTTCCCCCCACACTACAATCCCCTCCCTTCCCCATACACTACAATCCCCTCCCCATACACTACAATCCCCTCCCTTCCCCAACACACTACAATCCCCTCCTCCCAACACATTACAATCCCCTCCCTCCCCCAACTACAATCCACTCCCTCCCCCCACCCACGCTTCAATCCACTCCCTCCCCCTTACACTTTAGAACCCATCCCCCCATGCGCTGTAGAACCCCTCCCCCATACACTATAATCTCCCCCCCCATACACTACAATCCCCTCTGTCCCCCCATACACTACAATCCCCTCCCTCCCCCATACACTACAATCCCCCCCCTCCCCCATACACTACAATCCCCCCCATACACTACAGTCCCCTCTCTCCCCCCCAAACACTACAATCCCCTCCTCCCCCATACACTACAATCCCCTCCCTCCCCATTCACTATAATCCCCCCTCCCCCATACACTATAATCCCCTCCCCCATACACTATAATCCCCTCCCCCCTTACACTACAATCCCCTCCCCCCCATACACTACAATCCTCTCCCCCCATACACTACAATTCCCTCTCTCCCCCCTCATACACTACAATCCCCTCCCTCCCCCCCACACTACAATCCCCTCCCTCCCCCAACACTACAATCCCCTCCCTCCCCCATACACTACAATCCCCTCCCCATACACTACAATCCCCTCCCTTCCCCAACACACAACAATCCCCCCCCCAACACACTACAATCCCCTCCCTCCCCCCACCCACGCTCCATTCCCCTTCCTCCCCCATACACTGTAGAACCCATCCCCCCATGCACTGTAGAACCCCTCCCCCATACACTATAATCTCCCCCCCCCATACACTACAATCCCCTCTGTCCCCCCATACACTACAATTCCCTCCCTCCCCCCACACTACAATCTTCTCCCTCCCCCATACACTACAATCCCTTCCCTTCCCCATACACTACAATCCCCTCCCCCCAACACATATAAAGTACAAGTGTCTCTGCGTCCAGTCCCTGTGTGCGTGGGATTGCGCTACTGCGCATGTGCCCCACGGACAGCCGTTGGGACTTGGAGCGCAGAGACTTCGGGCAGCCGGGCAAAACTGTTGGAAGCGGTTGGTATGAGCGGGCGCGCGGCGGGTGCGCGCTCGCGTGGACTTACTGCTAAGTCTGTTTTTACAAATGTTTGACCACATATGTTCTAAAACGTTAATTTAACGGGCTTAATGTCTAGTAATAAATAATAACACTAGAATTGTACATGAGATTATCAACCTTATTTCCATGGGTTTATTAAATGAAGAATTAGCTCAGCTAAAAAAAAGTAATTTGAGAGCATAGATTAACATTAAATTATCTCACTGCAGCTAAAGGTGGGATGTGTAAGGTTATTCACATGTATATACATTTCTGACAATGAGGACATTATCAAAGAGCATCTTGCTAAAATAAGAGAATTACAAAATAAGGCCGGATATATTGCTAAAGATGGATGGAACCCCTTTAAGGGATTAGGAGATTTTGATGACTTTTCATATGGCATAGCAACATGGTTACAGAATTTAGGCGCTTACATTGTGATGTTTCTGTTTCTCATATTTGTTTTTTACTTCCTCATCAGGCTATGCCTCTGTATGACTGCCCACTGTACCAACAGATGGTCCATCAGCCCTGATAAACATTTTATTCTGAGGAAGCTAGGATGCTGAACAGGATGCCGTCTCTCTGCGCCAATGTAGCAGGAGTTACCAGCAATCGGCGGAATGTAACGTGGAGAAGAATGGTGTCAAATAAACAAAAGGTGCGAAATGACATGGACTTTCATTGTATTGTACATATAAGCACAAGAGATTCCATCTTGTTCTCAATGTTGAAATGTGTTCTGTAACCTACACTTATCTCACAGACACAACTTCTGCTAGAAGCTCTCCCTATCTTTACTCTTTACCCTATCTGGATTTCCCACTTACGGCTCCCCCTGGGTTACCGTTAGCAACCTTGACATTAACAGTCTCTCTCTTTCCTTCTTGGCTCATTCAATAAACAGTCCAGGGGTATGTAGTTGTTTTTGTGTTTTATTGATAAATTAGGGATGGGAGAAGGGAATAGTGGGATACTCCAAATTAACTATGCACAATTGGTTGAGGACGTCTATCTTCAGGTACAGCCAGGCTGTTAAATGACCCTGCCACTATGAGTGAATTTAGATTAAGTCTCTATCCTCCTGATAAGATGACTTGGTGAACTTAGCAATTATCTTCAGGACACTCTCACTAGCATCCTCTTTCCTTCACTGCTGACACTTGTCCACTGACTCTCCTACACGTGGGGTTGTCCCCCTCAGGTCAGGCCCCTTGACACGATCCCCTGTACTCACGATACTGTTTTTCCAGTGTATCCCCCTCAGTCTATTCTCCGGGACCTCTGAGTTCAGCTCCATTCCTCTGGCCCTCAGAACGACCTCCTGAGGCCACGTGCCACTGCTACAGAGGAGAAGGCAGCCGCTACCCTCCCTCCGGGACTCTGCTCTCCATCCAAAGACCTCGTGGCACATGTGCTCCTTGCTTTTATACAGTATCCCAGAATGCCCTGAGGTGGCCTGTCCCTTCCATTAACCAGGACGGTACCAAAGCCTATGTATCCATTTATCAGGTTTTCTCCCACTGTCCAACATGCCTCCCTATTGGACCAGTGTGAAACACTCTCTAGACATAATGAATCACATACTGAGCACAATGAGCAGACCTCACTAACAGATTTTGCTCTCTAATAGGCAGAGAGAAATATAGATTTGCCTGCTGCTCCTCTGATAGGCAGACAGAGCCAAAAACTATACTCTCTCACTAGCACCTACCTAGGAGGGTGCTACATACTTTTGCAATTGTTATGATATTATTTATATTCACTAGTCTTTAATAATATATTTCTATTTGTTAGTTTTTAACCACCTCAATAATGGGCACTTTCACCCCCTTCCTTCCCAGATCAATTTTCAGCTTTTAGTGCACTTTGAATGACAATTACTCATTCCTGCTACACTGTACCCAAATGAAATATTTTATCATTTTGTTCACACAAATAGAGCTTTCTTTTGGTGGTATTTATTCACCACTGGGTTTTTTTTTTTTTTTTTTTTTGTGATATAGGCAAAAAAAAAAAGCGAAAGTTTGAAAACAAAAAATAATATTTTCTACTTTGTTTCAAAATAAATCCAATAAAATCAAATTTCATCATAAATTTAGGCCACAATGTATTCTGATACATGTCTTAGGTAAAAAATGATAAATGTATGATAATAGGTTTGTGTGAAAGTTGTGTGAAAGTTATAGAGCCTACAAGCTAGGCTAAGTATCACTGAAAATTGATTAATCCTGATGTACTGACTACCTATCTAATTTCTTGAGGCCCTAAAATGTCAGGACATTTCAAATACACCCCCCCCCCCAGTCACCCCTTTTTGTAAAGAGGGCAGTCCAAGGTATTTAGTAAGAGGCATAGTGAGTTTTTTTAAGTTGAAATTTTTTGCCCACAATGGTTTGGGTAATGAAGATTTTTTTTCCCCCACAAAACTGTCATATTACCAAGTTATTTCTTACACATTGCATAGATAAACTTACAATTACACCCCAAAATATATTCTGCTACTCCTCCTGAATATGGCGATGCCACATGTGTGAGACTTTTTCACAGCCTGGCCACATACAGAGGCCCAACATCCAAGTAGCACCGTCAGGCATTCTAAAGGCATAAATTACACATATAATTTCCTAACGACTTATCACATTTTTGAAGGCCCTGGAGCACCAGGACAATGGAATTACCCACAAAATGACCCAATTTTGGAAAGCAAACACCCAAATGTATATTCTACTAGGCATAATGAGTCTCTTGAACATGTCATTTTTTTCCACAAGTTTTTGGAAAATGTGCAAAGAAAATGAAAACATATTTTTTTTTTTTTACACAAAGTTGTCAATTTATAAGAGATTTATAGCACATAGCATGTACATAGCAAAAATTACACCTCAAAATATATTCTGCTACTCCTCCTGAGTATGGCGATACTACATGTGTGACACTTTTTCACAGTCTGACCTCATACAGAGCCCCAACTTCCAAGTAGCACCTTCAGGCGTTCTAGGAGCATAAATTAAACATTTCATTTTCTGAGTACCTAGCACATTTTTGACGGCCCTGTGACAGATGTTGATCACTGGGATGTAGCAGATGTTCACTGGGACAGATGTGGCAGGTCACGGACAGATGTGGCAGATTATCATGGACAGATGCGCCAGATGATCACTGGCAGATGATGTGTGCCAGATGATCACAGACAGATGTGGCATTATATCACAGACAGATGTGGCAGATTATCACAGGCAGATGTGGCAGATTATCACTGACAGATGTGGCAGATTATCACTGACAGATGTGGCAGATTATCATGGACAGATGCGCCAGATGATCACTATCAGATGTGGCAGATGATGTGTGCCAGATGATCACGGACAGATGTGGCAGATTATCACAGACAGATGTGGCAAATGATCATGAACAGATGTGGCATATTATCACAGAGAGATGTGGCATATTATCATGCACAGATGCGCCAGATGATCACTGGCAGATGTGGCAGATGATTTGCGCCAGATGATCACAGACAGATGTGACAGATGATGTGCCCCAAATGATCACGGACAGATGTGGCAGATGATGTGCTCCAGATTTATTACAGACAGATGCGGAAAATGATCACAGACAGATGCGGCATATAATCATGGACAGATACTGCAGATGATCACGGACAGATGTGGCAGATGATGTATGCCAGATGATCACTGACAGATGTGGCAAATGATCACGGACAGATACGGCAGATGATCACGGACAGATGTGGCAGATGATGTACGCCAGATGATCATGGACAGTTGTGGCAAATGATCACGGACAGATGTGGTAAAGGATCACTGACAGATGCGTCAGATGATCACGGGCAGATGTGTGCCAGATGATCACGGACAGATGTGGCAAATGATCATGGACAGAAGTGGCAAATGATCACGGAAAATGTGGCAAATGATCACGGACAGATGTGGCAAATGATCACGGACAGATGTGGCAAATGATCATGGACAGATGTTCACTGTAACAGATTATTATACTGGGACAGATGTGTGAAAGGTGTTTTTACTGTGTTGGGGACACTGTGTGCTGGGGACACTGTATTGGTGTGTTGGGGACACTAGCAGGGTGATCAGTGAGTACAGAGCAGTAAAACAACTCTATACTTACTGATCACCGCATTCTAACACCGATCCGCTCTCCTTCTCCTCACCATGTGAGTAGAAGCAGAGCCAAACGGCTCTATTGACATCACATGACGGCTGTGATTGAACACAACCATCATGTGATCAGGAGGGCCAATCACAGGGCCCTCCTACCGAACAGTGTTGCTCTGTGTCCAGGGGCCACAGGCACACTGAGATTGCACAGCTGCGTGTGCACATGGCTGCGCGATCTCCCTTCTTCTGAAGGACGTTCCTGAAAGTCCACTCAGAAGGAGGAAGCTCCCACCCGGCCGTATATATGCATTGGCCAGGTGGGCGGAGGTTAATAACATCTCACACCACCCCTTTCTTATCTATGTAAAAAATAACATGTAATAATAAATTTTGTCAACGAACGGACATTTAAAACACAAAGATATTGTCCTGTGAATCTATTCCTGCATATGCAGTGTTACCTTTTATTTAGAGTCTCAACCAGAAATTTTTACAACAGAGATGAACAATTTTAACAATACTTGCAGAATTTGACAAATGGCACCATCTGTAAACTGTGCCCATAAATTCTATAGGAGCAGGCTGCAATTTTGAGCCAAAAACTAGGATCATTGTTGTGGTGCAGTTTTTAAATACAAAATCACCTTTGGGATTGAAAAAAAAAAAAAAAACAGACATTCAGTAGGTGGCAGGTTGCCTTCTTAACACCTGACCACTGCTATTTCGCCTTCCACAAAGCAACGGGCAGTAGACACTGACAATTTTAACTAGGCTAGCAGAGTTTGACATGTGGCATTAATCTATTATTGGATTCATGTTCTATGGCCCAATGACAATCCCTACTGAGTTCAGTCTTACTAGGAAACTCCCATGAAATCTTCAATTGTTTTCTCTTAAATTTTAGTGCAATCTTTATGTCTAAATGTTTCCAGCTGCTTTGGCAGGTGTTCGAACCATTATTTCCAACACGGTCAGTTGATATAGTTGAGCTGCAGTGAAATACAGTACTGTGCAAAAGTCTTAGGCAGGTGTGAAGTAATGCTGTAAATTAAGAATGCTTTCAGTAATGGAAGTGTTCATAGTTAATTTTTTCAATTACCTAAATGGAAAGTAAATAAAGATAAGAGAAATCCAAATCAAATGAATATTTGGTGTGACCACTGTTTGATCCTGACCAAAATCTCCAAAATCTCCTGACCAAATCTCCAACTCTATTTGCAAAAAATAAGCCCCATGGATATGGGATTAAAAGCCAGTAGCCAAGACTACATGTTTTGGGGCATGGCCCCTTCTTCAGGCCGCGCCCCGAAACATGTAGTCTTGGCTACTGACTTTTAATCCCATCCATATTTCCTCTGCTACAGAGCTGCTTGAGCTTACTACTTGATAAAGTGTTGCCCACACCCAGGGCAGCCATCAGAAATTTTGGGGCCCCTTACACAGCTTTAGGCCTGGGCCCCTCTGAGCCTGACCACCAACATTTTGCGGGGCCCGCCCTCTGGCCCTCCCACCGAATCTGCCCACTGGTCATCCCACCGAGTCCTTCAGTGCACCCACTTCTGTTTTAACACTCTTACAACTTAATGAATAAAAATGAATCCAATCCATCAAAGAGACATCCCTTCAGCTGCAGCGGTTTACTCTGCAGCTGCCATGCTTCAGCAATTGCTAGTTACTACAGCAGCAACATCTCGGTCTTGTTGGTTGGGGCCTGGGCGGCTGGGCCCCTTGGAACCCCTGGGCCCCCTACATGTGTATGGGCTGTCCCCCCCGATGGCTGCCCTGCCCACACCTCACAGCTAACCATCTTCTACTTCGGCCAGCCTGTGGCGTCATTTCCGGGCAACAGGTCGGTTTCCTCTGCGAGGCGGCTGTCATTCCCAGGTGTCTCGGCTGTTTCAGCCCACCTGGAAGCCCCCGATCAGCTCCCTCGCTGGCTGGAGCATCTCCATCTTGCTCCTGTTGAGTTTTCTAGCTGGAGCACGGTCACATCTTGAGTCCTGCAGCACGCCTTGCCTTACCAGCTGAACCAGCCTCACTGTGCTCTCTATGGGCAATATCTGTCACTCATGCAGTTCCATCTTCAGGTATTTTTATCTTGGTTTACAACGTTATATCATGAGATGTTCCTTGCCACTGTATGCCTTGGATCTTTTATAATAAATTGAAAAGTTCTATTCATCCATAGATTTGTGTCATTGCTCTACCAGGGTACAACTCTTTTGAACAGGCTGCCAATGTACTACGACATACATAAAACCAGAGAAACATCAATTTTGGTTCACATCTGTGCATTGTGGTGCAAGCGCAATTGGGTTTGCGGTGCACTACTCAGGTGCATTGGGGTGTCATTCAAAATGTGTGGTGGAGGTGAAGCTTTACTTTGCAAAAAATACCCAATCACATGCAAGGAAAATAAAAGAACATTAACATGATGGAAGTCAGCAGAGCTTTACCACATTTACTAAGCTCTTGAGCAAACGCCCTTGCAGAGTGCAACTGCTAGTGCAAAGTGTGCAGTCCATTTGCCTTTAGTAAATCAACCCCTGTGTTTCATGCATTGTGGTAAAAAAACGTCTTTCAACAAAACACAAGTAAGAATGGACCCTTAAAGCCAAACTGCAGCGTTCTGTCTTTTTAAAATAGTTTGTTTAGACCAAACTGGTCTAAATAAATTGTTACCTTCCCTAACTAATGCACCTGTTGGGTGTACTGTAGGAACTATAGCATCAGCTACATACTGTATACAGCACTGTGTTCTCTCAGCGGTACGGGGACTTCCTGTGCCGCTCCCAGACCAAAATCGGGCTAAGCACTGCTCATCCATTCACAGGAAGCCTTGTATTTTATGAATGAGTTCATGGCTTCCTCTGGTAGAGATTATGATGTCATCCGCCCACCTCTCCGCCAATCAGAGGAAGCCTTGTACTCATTCAGAAAATACAAAGCTCCATGTGAATGGCTGAGCAGCGCTCAGATAAGCTCGACTTTGCTCCAGGGATGGGAAGTGTCCATCCTGCTGCCGCAATACAGAGCTGTATACTGTATGTAGCTGATGCAACATATAGTTTATACAGCCCTGACAGCGGGTGCAGCTGTTAATGAAGGTAATAGTTCATTTGGACCAGCTTAGTTCAATCTAACTATTTTAAAGTGACAGAAAGTTGGAGTTCTGCTATAAAACCCATCTACAGGCAAAATATGAACCCCCTCCCCTAGGTGCTGTGGGCAGAAAGAAGGGTAAGGTAAGTATATTGACTCATTTTTTTTTTTTACGCACCGCGAAAGGGGGTCCCTTGGAAACATGCAGAGCTTGCTTTTTTTTTTTTAAAGGGATGTCAGTCTTTTTGGGTTGAAGGTTGTATGCAGAATAAATGATAACAATGTGTAATCACACTAAATGTAAACTGGCACAGAATAATGATAAAACACGTAATGTATTAAGCCCTGGCAAGTATTACTAGCTGTTCAGTAGAAAACTGTGAAGCAACTTCTATGACGTTCCACGGAAAGTCTTACTTCCAGAGAAAAGTTTATCTAATCTGGTATAAGAAGACGATGAAGACCTCAGCAGCACAGACCAACAGATAAGATGAACAGGTACTTTGGGCTTGCACTGCTCCTGTGCTATGGATGGCGTTGGTCCCATGCAGCCAACACAAGTGAGTATTACAATGATTACATGTTATTATTTGTGTTATTAATGTTTGTATGGTTGGGGTTCACTTGTTTGCAAGGCAGAAGGGACTCTAAAGCCAAAAGTTTGAAAAACTTTTTTGGATATAGTAAGGAGTAGTAAAACACTTGTCAGGGTTTTCTTTGCCATCTAGAGAAAGGCAGAAGCAGAGGCACCTTCTAAGTGGCTTATCAGGGTATCCTGCAGGGGTGAGTCTCAATGCAGGATATCCCTGATGTGCCTGTTTGTATATACTCAAATGTGAGTGTTTTTTTTTACCTTTTTTATTAACTGCTTCCCATCCGCGCTACAGCCTATATACGGCTGCAGCGCGGACTCGAATTTTCGGGAGGCGCGAGCGCGCAGCGGGGAGAATCTGTGTCGGCCGTGTCCCTTGGACACAGCCGATCACAGATCGTGGTGAATGGCCAATCACAGCGGCCATTCACCACGTGATCGGGCCGTCCAATGAGCGATGATCTCATATGTAAACATATGAGATCATCTCTCATCGCCGGCGCTCCTTCCTCACACGGAGCCTGCAGTGTGAGGAAGGAGGGGGAGCCTCACAGCGCCGGGGACACAGAGACATGTAATCAGGGCACTGATCACCAGTGCCCTGATTACTAAAAGGTAAAAAAACATACACAGTGCCCCCCATCAGTGCCCACAGTGCCCGCCATCAGTGTCCCCCATCAATGCCCACAATCAGTGCCCATAGTGCTGCCAGTCAGTGCCCATCAGTGCCTGCTCATCTAGGCACTGATAAGCACTGACTGGCAGCACTATGGGCATTGAGTGTGCGCACTGATGGTGCTGCCCGTCAGTGCCGCCCATCAGTGCTCATCAGTGCCACCCGTCAGTGTCCATCAGTGCCATCCGCCAGTGCCCATCAGTGCCGCCTCTCAGTGCCCGTCAGTGCCACCTCTCAGTGCCCAGCAGTGCCACCTCTCAGTGCCCAGCAGTGCCGCCTATCAGTGCTCATCAGTGCCGCCTATCAGTGCCGCCTATCAGTGCCACCTATCAATGCCGCCTATCAGTGCTCATCATTGCGGCATATTAGTACCTCCTCATCAGTGCCCATAAGTGCCACCTCATCAGTGCCCATAAGTGCCACCTCATCAGTGCCCATCAGTGCAGCCTATCAGTGCCCATCAATGCCGCCTCATCAGCTCACATCAGTGAAGGAGAAAAATTTATTTTCAAAATTTACTCGCAGAAAATAAGAAAAACTTTTTTTTTTTCCAAATTTTCTGTCTTTATTCTTTTTTTTGTAAAAAATAAAAAACCCAGAGATGATTACATACCACCAAAAGAAAGCTCTATTTGTGTGAAAAAAATGATAAAAATTTCAAATGGGTACAGTGTAGCATGACCGCGCAATTGTCAGTCAAAGTGTGACAGCACTGAAAGCTGAAAATTGGCCTGGATGGGAAGGGTGTTTAAGTGCACAGTAGGCAAGTGGTTAAATGCTATAAAATTTTACACTTAGAAGGCGCCTCTGCTTCGGTCTTTCTCTACATGTTCCTGGAGTGTGCTTCTACTTCCTAGAAGAGGCTTGCCCTAAGTTTTGGACTGTACATCTACACTGCAGGATTATCATCTGCCAAATTACTATTCATGACTTTTTCCTGTCTGCCCATCTCCATCCATTGCCCATTCATAGACTGATAGTTCCAGTATCGGTGATCACAACCTTGCACCAGTACATCCCATTGTGTGTTTTTCTTTGCCATCTGTGTCAGTCCCCTTTGGAAGATTCCTTCTTTATTCCTGTTTTGATTACTCATAATTTTACTTTCAGCTTCAAAGTTATGATAGAATAAGAACCCAGAAAGTAATTGGGTCTGTTTGTTTTGACCCTGCTCTAAGCAGCAAAGCAACTGCAGGACGCTAAGCAGCTGAGAGCCACAAGTCAACTCCAGCTGTGGGGCGATGTCATCTGTCCATATATGCCAAAGTTGGTAGGCTGACATGTTTTTAGGGACATACCTCCTTCTTCAGAGCATGTACCCTAAAATGTGTCAGACTACCAACTTTGGCATATATGACATCGCCCTACAGCTGCTATTTAATATGCATGTTCTATTTTATGTTTGTATCTATGTTTTTGCATTTTGATTTAATAAAACGTGGTGGGAGTAATCAGGCCCGGACTGGGACCAAAAATAGGCCTGGGTATTTCAGGTTGAGCAGACAATTTTTCCAGGGGCTGAGAGGGTGGGGTAGGGGCTGGGTTCAAAGCGGTGACTGGTGCAGTTCTCCGCACTGTAATGTCAATATATGATATAAAGGGGACTGCACTGCCCCTTTACATTAAAGTGCCCCTAGCAATCACAACCCCTTATCACAGTGCCCCTTAAAGTCATGTACCTACTTTCTATTCTCTATAATCACAGTGCCCCCTTTTACTCTCTGCCTCCCCTGCACAGTCCTACCTTCGGCAGGGCAGAGGCAAGATTCAGCCTGTGTGTCACCTCGAGGGTCTCCAGCCCCCACCGTCGATATCATTCTATCAGCAGGGGGGGCCAATGGGATAGAAAGTGAAAGTAAAAGAAAATCACAAATTTTGGGTCGTTCCCCCAGAACAGTAATAGAGGGAAAATCTTCCAATGGCGACACTAGTTCTAGTTCTAGTGACCTGGGGCGTCCCCAAGGTATTCCTTGACCTTTGAAAACGTCATCTGTGACAAAACGGCGTAAGGTCACGGCGTACTGACGTCACCCTACAGCGTCCATGAAGTGCGGATGTGCAGAGCCGTCCGGCCGGCGGCTTTTCCAAGCATATATTTGTATTCCTGCATGTGAGTTTGCTACTTTTTCTTAATAAATAGTTTTATGCGGTTTTACATTATGGAGCCTCTTTTTCCTTTATGGTGGCATCTATTGGGGGTCTTTTTGAAGCAATCCCGTGTGGAGCCTGCGACATTTTCATAATCATAGGATTTCTACAAATGCTT
Source organism: Pelophylax lessonae (assembly GCF_965119305.1). Taxonomy (NCBI): domain Eukaryota; kingdom Metazoa; phylum Chordata; class Amphibia; order Anura; family Ranidae; genus Pelophylax; species Pelophylax lessonae. Next base: position 19,563,273 of record NC_138775.1, on the reverse strand, counting down.
ACACATTCTAAGTCTGGTAAAAGGGGTCATATACGGTGGAGGATAGAGCACCAGTCTGTCAATTTATTTATGTGATTGCCTGTCCGTTCTCTGGTAAGGAGTACCTACCAGGCTCTACTTCTTTTTGATGTACCTCTGTGTTTACTCAATTTGTGTTCAGGTAAGCAGCGCTAATATTGGTGGAGGATTTCACTTATTCACCTCTTCACTTTGATTTCAATTACCCTTTTTTGGAATTTTGTTCACTGGATATTGGCTCACACTGGTGTATTTATTATTTATTATTACTTTTGAGTGCACCTATTACTTAATATATTATTGTTGGGTTTTATGCTATGGCGTTTTTTTCTTTTTTGAATAATTTCATGATCCAACAACATATAATTATTGCGAGTCCAACCAGGATTTTCTACAATCAAGTTGTCAAGGTCTTGGTTCTGGATATCTGTAACGCTCCGGCGTTTGTTTAGTGAACTGGATTTGCAGCTGCAGAATTTCCACTCAGTAGTCGTGTAGAGATGTGTTGAATCACCATATCCAACTCTCCAGACTCATCATTGTGGCCCAGCCTGCCTCAGCATGCAAATATACAGACACTCAGATAAGATGTTCCTGGAGTGATAGCTTGTATACGATAGTATAGAGGTGATGTGCTGAAAGGACAGGCGTGAGTAGTGATAGCAATGATAGGCACTTGTAACGCTTCTGCGTTTCTTATATGGTGTGGATTTTCAGCTGCAGAAATAGTTCCACGTCAGTAGTCATGTAAGAGATATGCTGAGATACCATTCCCAACCTCAATGACTCATCATGTGTGGAAGGTCTTATTTCAGCCAGTAAATACACACAATTAGCAAGCTGGTTCCTAGAATGACTTTATGTATGTGGTAACACAATGATGAAGGTTGAGGGATAGGTTGAGTGGAGGTGGTAGGTGATAGACACTTGAAGGTGAGACAGTAGCAGATGGATGCAGGAAGGTTTAGCAATGTTGTATGATAGCAGATGATAGAATAGCAGGTGGACATACAAAAGAGATCAACCCAGTGCAGAAAAGTAGCAGTAGTCTCAAGAGCTAGCAATCTAGTTATGCAGATGTGATAAACAGTCTTTACTATGCAGAGCTAGATAGTGTAAGCTTAGTATAAGTTTATAGAGAATTCCCCTGCGGGGTACTTAGCACTATTAGCGATACAGCCGAAGGGTGGTTCAGGAGAGGCGGATGATCCAATAGCGGGATACAGGGATCAGCGCAGCGAGGTTCCGTCAGCGAAGTAAGCTTGCAAGCATGGAAGCTTCAAGCAAGGTTAGCATCCAGGTAAGGGTGTTTGAACGAACACATGTGAGTGAGAACCGACGCCTTAAATAGCCATCTAGTCCGGCGCTGAGTGATGACAGCTCCAGTCTTAAAGGTGTATGCGCACCTTTCCAAAAGTAAATGGTGGGGCGCATACACTTGTGGAAAGTGTAATTTAGGGTACCAAAGGTACCGGAACATTACAATACCCCCCCCTTAAGGCCTGCTCCTGAAGGCCTCTGGAGCTGGTTTGTCTGGGTATCTCGCATGAAAATTGCGGATTAATCTAGGGGCATGTATGTCAGAGGTGTTTAGCCAGGTGTCGTCTTGGGGCCCATAGTTCTTCCATCTAACCAAGTACTGAAGTCTTCTTCTGTAGATACGAGAATCCAGAATCTCTTTTATCTCGTATTCTTCTCCACCTTCAACTTGTACAGGAGGGGAGGTGGAATATTAGGCCTTATTCCTTGGTCCGGAACATGGGGTTTTAGTAGCGACACATGGAAAATGGGATGGATTTTTAGGTCCATTGGCAATGTAAGCTGCACTGCAGCTTTTCCAATAAGTTTCTTGATTGGGAAAGGTCCCAAGAACAGAGGTCCAAGCTTTTTGCTAGGGATCTTCAGTCTCAAGTTTTTTGTTGAGAGCCAAACGAGGTCCCCGATAGTATACTGTGGAGAAGGTCTTCTACGAAGATCATAGTACTTCTTTTGTTGACTGTGAGCGTGTGCAATGGTAGTATTTAGTAAACCCAGAGAATCCTTTATTTGGGTAAGATAGTCTGAGGCTACTGGGTTATTTGAAGGAAGGATGCGTGGAGGGAGAATAGAGGGATGGAACCCATAGTTCAAGTAGAACGGACTCTGCTTGGTTGTACTGTGAGTTGCGTTGTTGTAGGCAAATTCTGCCAGGGGGAGAAGATCCAACCAATCATCCTGTTGGTAAGAAGTGTAACAACGTAAATACTGCTCGATGCATTGGTTGACTCTTTCAGTCTGTCCATTGGTCTGCGGATGGTAAGGAGAAGTGAGCTTCCGCTCAATCCGTAGTATGTGACATAGTTCTTGCCAGAATTTAGAAATAAATTGGGATCCACGGTCAGACAGAAGAGTTTTTGGGATACCATGTAATCTGAAGACATGTTTCATCAGGAGTTCTGCCGTTTGTTTGGACGAAGGTAGTCTGCGAATAGCAATGAAATGTGCCATCTTTGTCAGATGGTCCACTGACACCAAGATGGTATTAAATCCTTTGGAAGGAGGCAATTCTACGATGAAGTCCAATGACAAAACCTCCCATGGAGTTTGGGGTATTGGTAGACTGCATAGTAGACCGGATGGTCTCGTAGTGTCAATTTTGGACCTGGCACAGACATTGCATGAAGAGACGAATTTTTGTATAGATGTTTTCATGTCAGGCCACCAGAATTGTCGAGAAATCAAATTGAAAGTCTTTGTCATACCCATATGTCCTGCCATAGGCACATCATGCGATAATTCCAAGATCTTGGTGCGTAGTGTAGGTGGTATGTAAAGTTTGTCGTTGTAGTAGAGGAAGCCTTCTGCATCAGTATTTAGTTGTGGTGGGGGTGAATCCAAACTTATACCATGCAGAACCTCTTCCTTTAAGGAACGGACAACTCCAATAATGCGTTTGTGAGGTATTATAGGAACGGAAGGGATTTCAATGTAGTTTTCTTCAGTTAGTCGTGATAGTGCATCCGCCTTTTTGTTCTTATCTGCAGGTGTGTAGGTCACTAGGAAGTTAAACCTTAGAAAGAATAGTGACCATCGTACCTGTCGATGCGAGAGAGTTTTGCTAGTCTGAAGATATTGGAGGTTTTTATGGTCCGTGTATATAATTATTGGTAGTTGGGTGCCTTCGAGTAAATGTCGCCAATTCTCCAGAGCCAATTTTATAGCAAGCAGTTCCTTTTCACCCACGGGGTAATTTATCTCGGGACTGCTCAGGGATTTAGAAAAAAAAGCGACTGGATGAAGTGGTGAAGTGTGGGTAGGTCGTTGGGAGAGTATTGCTCCTACTGCCATGTTTGACGCATCTACCTCCAGAATGTATTGGAGGGATGGGTCTGGATGGCGTAATATGGGAGCGGAAGTAAACCTTGTCTTTAACAAGTGGAAAGCCTTATTTGCTTCTTCTGACCATTTAAATGGTATTTTTATGCTAGTGAGCTGTGTGAGGGGTCTCACAATAGCAGAAAAGTTTTTTATGAACTTCCTGTAGAAATTTGAAAATCCCAGGAATCGCTGTAGCGCCTTGCGTGTAGTTGGTGTAGGCCAATCCTGAATGCAGGATATTTTACTCATGTCCATCTCGATTCCTGTCTTGGATATGATGTAGCCTAGAAAGAGTACCTCATCTTTATGGAACAAACATTTCTTCAGCTTCACATAAAGATTATGTGCAAGCAATCTCGATAATACAAGTCTTACATGTCTTATGTGTTCAGACAGGGTCCGTGAATATATAAGTATATCGTCCAGATATACCACAACACAGACATCTAGTAAGTCTTTAAAAATATCGTTTATAAATCGTTGGAAAACTGCAGGGGCATTGCATAGGCCGAATGGCATCACAAGATATTCAAACAATCCGTATCTAGTTCTGAATGCAGTCTTCCACTCGTGTCCATCACGGATTCGGATGAGATTGTATGCTCCTTTCAGGTCTAATTTTAAAAAATAGGTAGCTCCACGCACCTGCTCAATGAGCTCAGGGATAAGCGGTAGAGGATAGCGATCTTTTATTGTGATAGCATTCAATTTCCTGTAGTCGATAATAGGTCTGAGACTTGAATCTTTATTGCGAACAAAAAAGAGTCCTGCTGCTGTGGAAGAAGTGGAAGGTCTAATAAAACCTTTTTCCAAGTTCTCATCCAAATAGGTTTTGAGATGGGCAAGTTCATCCTGTGAAAGAGGATAAACATGACCGAACGGCAATTTGCTATTTGGGAGTAGATCAATGCTACAATCATAGTCTCGATGAGGAGGTAATGCTTGAGCATTTTTCTCAAGAAAAACCTCAGAAAGATCCTGATAACATAGTGGTGCAATCTCATCTGTCACCACAGACAGAATCTTCCCGGAAAACGGGAGGTTACACGTTTCCTCGCAATAACAAGAAGGGAAGGTCAAGGACCGTTTCTTCCAATCTATGGTTGGTTGGTGTGTGTGCAACCAGGGAAGTCCCAACACAATGGGAAAGTGGGGTGATGGTATTAAATCGAAGGTAGAAGTCTCCCTATGAGACTCGTTAATAGTGACTAGAAGTGCTTGTGTCTGATCGGTGATCGGACCAGAGGATAACGGAACACCGGTAATAAGACTTACTGAGACAGGTTTGAGTTTAGAAATAATAGGAATTTTATTTAAAGCAGCAAAACATATATCCATATAATTTCCACAAGATCCTGTGTCAATCATGGCCTTAGTAGTAATCCTGTTCTGGTCCCACTGTAATGTCAAAAAAACAGAAATGTAGGGGTTAGTGAATGAAGTTGTCAATCCTCCTAGAGAGACATGTGAACACTCACCCTTCTTTTTGTTGACTAGGGGACAGACGTTTATCTTGTGATCCGGGGATGCACAGTACAAGCAGAGATTTTCATTTCGTCTTTTGGCTTTTTCCATAGTTGATAGCGGTGGGCGTATGGTTCCTATCTCCATAGGAACGGGGTCAACGGCCAGACCCCGAGAGGAAACGGATAATGGCATTCCCATCTTTTCTGCCTTTCTTTCTCGTAGTCTTCTATCTATGGTAATACTGAGTTGTATTAATGCATCCAGGGTTTTTGGCAGATCCGCTCGGGCGAGCTCGTCCTTAACGGCTTCTGATAGGCCAAGCCTAAATTGGGTTTTCAGAGATGCATCATTCCATTCTGAATCAAGGGTCCATCTCTTGAACTCTGCGACAAAGTCTTCTACAGGCCTCCTTCCTTGTTTCAAGGATCTTAACTGAAGATCAGCAGTACTCTGCCTATTGGGGTCATCATATAGGCTAGTGAGCTCTGCCAGGAACAAGGCATAGGAGTTGAGAAGCTGGTCGTTTTTCTCAAAAAGAGAATCTGCCCAGGCTCGAGGATCGCTTGATAGGTAAGAAATGATAGTACAAACCTTAATGTGATCAGTAAGGTAGGTACGAGGTTTTAGCAAAAAAAGTAACTCACATGCGTTTTTAAATTCGCGAAATTTTTTGCGATCGCCTGTAAATACCAAAGGGGGATTTATCTTGGGTTCAGGGGACTGAGCAGAGGTAAGTTGTGTCAGTCTAATTACCTGCTGCGACAGAGCCTGATTGTCTTCTTTTAATTCAGCAAGTGCGTGTATTAACGCAGATACTTGCTGTTTTAATTGTGTCACCTGAGTGGTTATTTCTGCTGAATCCATTTTTGGGTTCGTTCAATCTGTAACGCTTCTGCGTTTCTTATATGGTGTGGATTTTCAGCTGCAGAAATAGTTCCACGTCAGTAGTCATGTAAGAGATATGCTGAGATACCATTCCCAACCTCAATGACTCTTCATGTGTGGAAGGTCTTATTTCAGCCAGTAAATACACACAATTAGCAAGCTGGTTCCTAGAATGACTTTATGTATGTGGTAACACAATGATGAAGGTTGAGAGATAGGTTGAGTGGAGGTGGTAGGTGATAGACACTTGAAGGTGAGACAGTAGCAGATGGATGCAGGAAGGTTTAGCAATGTTGTATGATAGCAGATGATAGAATAGCAGGTGGACATACAAAAGAGATCAACCCAGTGCAGAAAAGTAGCAGTAGTCTCAAGAGCTAGCAATCTAGTTATGCAGATGTGATAAACAGTCTTTACTATGCAGAGCTAGATAGTGTAAGCTTAGTATAAGTTTATAGAGAATTCCCCTGCGGGGTACTTAGCACTATTAGCGATACAGCCGAAGGGTGGTTCAGGAGAGGCGGATGATCCAATAGCGGGATACAGGGATCAGCGCAGCGAGGTTCCGTCAGCGAAGTAAGCTTGCAAGCATGGAAGCTTCAAGCAAGGTTAGCGTCCAGGTAAGGGTGTTTGAACGAACACATGTGAGTGAGAACCGACGCCTTAAATAGCCATCTAGTCCGGCGCTGAGTGATGACAGCTCCAGTCTTAAAGGTGTATGCGCACCTTTCCAAAAGTAAATGGTGGGGCGCATACACTTGTGGAAAGTGTAATTTAGGGTACCAAAGGTACCGGAACATTACAGCACTCAATAGTAATGTTCAGGAGTGTTAGCAGATGGTGATAGATAGTATGCAGATAGGTTAGCAATCATGTACAAGTAACAGGTGGTAGGGGACAGCAGATGAAGTGTACAGGAATTGCTAACTTAGTGCAAGGATATAGATGGTAGTAGACTCAAGAGCTAGCAATCTATGTAACAGTGCAGATGATAGAAATAGTAATGCATAGATAGGAACAGTCTTTAGTATGCAAGAGTAGATAGTGTAAGTTGATAGGAAGGAATCCCCTGTGGGGTACTTATGACTAGTTGGTTTAGAGAGATGAGGGGTCCGGTAATGAGATAAGGATCAGGTAGCGAGATACAGGATCAGTAGCGAGATACAGGATCAGGTAGTGAGACTCCGGTCTATCCAGATACTGGGGAAATAGCTGGAGGCTTCGGCAGCGTCAGACAAGGCTGTATAACAAGCGGTTTGCACGAACACCTTGTGAGTGAAAGCCGGCGATTGAAATAGCCGCTCAGAGCGGCGCCTAGTGATGACGTCATGCGGCTTAAAGAGATAGGCAGGTATATGCGTTCCACCTAGCTGAAAAGGTGGGACGCAGTGCGGAAGAAATGGGCTGGAAGGGTACCGAAGGTACCAGAATCTTACAGTACCCCCCCCCCTTAAGGCCGGCTCCGGAAGGCCTATAGCACTGGTCTCTCCGGGTATTTGGAGTGGAACCTTCGTATAAGCCTGGGAACGTGAACGTCAGAAATATCCAACCAGGTGTCGTCTTGGGGTCCATAGTTTTTCCATCTTATGAGATATTGGAGTTTCCCTCTGTGGATACGAGAATCCAAAATCTCCTTAATCTCAAATTCTTCTCCGCCCTCAACTTGTACTGGAGGTGGAGGCGAGATGGTAGGTCTTATTCCTTGGTTGGGAACATGTGGTTTCAGTAGCGACACGTGAAAAATGGGGTGTATTTTAAGATCTGTCGGTAAGGTGAGTTGAACTGCAGCTCTCCCAATGAGCTTCTCAATTGGGAAAGGTCCTAGAAACAAAGGCCCAAGCTTTTTACTGGGGATCTTTAACCTTAAGTTTTTCGTAGATAGCCAAACGAGATCCCCAATAGCATATTGAGGAGAAGGTCTTCTACGGAGGTCGTAGTACCTTTTTTGTTGGCTATGAGCATGTGAGATGGTGGTGTTAAGTAAACCCAGAGAGTCTTTTATTTGGGTAAGATAGTCAGAGGCTACTGGGTTACTTGATGGCAGGATGCGTGGTGGAAGAAGTGTGGGATGAAACCCATAGTTTAGGTAGAATGGACTTTGCTTAGTTGTACTGTGGGTTGCGTTATTGTAAGCAAATTCTGCCAGAGGGAGGAGGTCCACCCAATCATCCTGTAGGTATGAGGTGTAGCAACGCAAATATTGTTCAATGCACTGGTTGACTCTTTCAGTTTGTCCATTGGTCTGAGGGTGGTAGGGAGAAGTACGTTTTCGCTCAATTCGTAGTATATGACATAGAGCTTGCCAAAACTTGGAGATGAACTGTGAACCTCGGTCAGATAAAAGAGTCTTTGGAATTCCATGTAGCTTGAACACATGTTTCACTAGTAATTCCGCTGTTTCCTTAGATGAAGGTAGTCTGCGAATAGAAATGAAATGTGCCATCTTTGTCAGATGGTCCACTGACACTAGAATGGTAGTAAATCCTTTGGAAGGTGGTAATTCTACTATAAAGTCTAAGGACACAACTTCCCATGGAACTTTGGGTATTGGTAGACTGCAAAGTAGACCAGATGGTTTTGTAGTGTCAATTTTGGACCTTGCACAGATGTCACATGAGGAAACAAATTTTTGTACAGACGTCTTCATATCAGGCCACCAAAATTGCCTGGTGAGCAAATTGAATGTCTTAGTCATACCCATATGTCCTGCCATAGGTACGTCATGTGATAATTCCAAGATCTTGGTACGCATACCAGGAGGTATGTAGAGTTTGTCGTTAAAGTAGAGGAAGCCTTCTGCATCAGCACTTAGTTGTGGTGGTGGTGAATCCAGTCCTATACTGTGCAGAATCTCTTCCTTCAAGGAACGAACAACACCAATAATACTGTCATGGGGTATTATAGGAAGTGAAGGGATTTCGGCGCAGTTATCTTCGGTTAGCCGTGATAGCGCATCCGCTTTTTTGTTTTTGTCTGCAGGCGTGTAGGTCACTAGGAAGTTGAATCTTAGGAAGAATAATGACCAACGTACCTGCCGGTGGGAAAGAGTCTTGTTGGTCTGAAGGTATTGGAGATTCTTATGATCTGTATATATGAGTATTGGCAATCGAGTACCTTCAAGTAAATGTCGCCAATTTTCTAGTGCCAGTTTTATGGCAAGCAACTCTTTTTCACCCACTGGGTAATTCACCTCTGGGCTACTTAGTGATTTAGAGAAAAAAGCAACTGGGTGGAGTGGTGAAGTATTCGTTGGTCGTTGGGAAAGAACTGCTCCTACAGCCATATTTGACGCATCTACCTCCAGGATGTATTGGAGGGATGGGTCTGGATGGCGTAGTATAGGAGCAGAAGTGAAGCTTGATTTTAACAAGCGGAAAGCTTTATTTGCTTCTTCAGACCATTTGAATGGTTTCTTTACACTTGTAAGTTGTGTGAGCGGTCTCACAATAGAAGAGAAGTTCTTGATGAACTTCCTATAAAAGTTTGAAAATCCAAGGAATCGTTATAATGCCTTACGAGTTGTTGGTACAGGCCAATCCAGTATATACGATATCTTGCTCATATCCATCTTGATACCCTTCTTAGATATGATGTATCCTAGGAATAGTACTTCTTCCTTATGAAATAGGCATTTTTTCAATTTTACGTATAAATTGTGTGCGAGTAATCTGGATAGCACAAGTCTTACATGTCTTACATGTTCGGACAAGGACTGAGAATAAATGAGTATATCATCCAGATATACCACAACACAAACATCAAGTAAGTCTCTGAAGATGTCATTTATGAATCGCTGAAATGCTGCGGGAGCATTACACAACCCAAAAGGCATCACTAGATATTCGAATAATCCGTATCTGGTTCTGAATGCCGTCTTCCACTCATCCCCATTACGGATTCGGATGAGGTTGTATGCCCCTTTTAGGTCCAATTTTGAAAAGTAGGTAGCTCCGCGCACTTGTTCAATGAGTTCGGGAATGAGAGGTAAAGGATAGCGATCCTTTATCGTAATGGTATTTAATTGCCTATAGTCAATAATAGGCCTGAGACTTAAATCCTTATTGCGGACAAAGAAAAGTCCTGCAGCTGTGGAAGAAGTAGAGGGTCTAATAAGCCCTTTCGCTAAATTCTCATCCAAGTATTCCTTGAGATGAGAAAGTTCATCCTGAGAAAGAGGATAAACATGACCAAAAGGTAGTTTACTATTAGGGAGTAGATCAATAGAACAATCGTAGTCCCTATGGGGAGGCAATACTTGAGCATTTTTCAAAAGGAAGACTTCTGATAGATCCTGATAACATGGTGGTGGTGAAATTTCATCTGACACCATGGACAGGATTTTTTTATATGATTGGAGGTTACACGTGGTCTCGCAGTAGTGAGAGGGGAAGGTTAGAGTCTGTGTTTTCCAATCAATGGTTGGTTGATGTATGTGTAACCAGGGAAGTCCCAAAATAATGGGAAAATGTGGTGAAGGTAATACATCAAAAGTGGTGGTCTCAGCATGAGACTCGTTAGCAGTAGCAAGGAGTGCTTGTGTCTGATTGGTAATTGGACCAGAAGATAACGGAATACCGTTAATAAAGCTAACAGAGACAGGTTTAGATTTTGAAATAATAGGTATTTTATTTAAAGCAACAAAACTAGTGTCAATGTAGTTCCCACAAGATCCTGTGTCGATCATAGCCTTGGTGGTGATCCTATTGTGGTCCCACTGTAAGGTCAAATGAATAAAAAGATAGGGATTAGAAAAAGAAGTCCTTAATCCCCCCAGCAAGACATGTGAACACTCACCCTCTTTTTTGCGGACAAGGGGACAGACGCTTATCAAATGATCCGGGGAGGCGCAGTACATGCAGAGATTTTCAGATCTTCTCCTGGCTCGTTCAGTAGACGATAATGGTGGGCGTATGGTTCCTACCTCCATAGGAGTACGGTCAACGGGCGAAACCCGAGAAGGATTGGATAATGGTACTCCCATTTTCTCAGCCTTTCTTTCTCGCAGTCGCCTGTCAATATTGATGCTGAGTTGTATTAAGGCATCCAAAGTGCCATGTAAATCCGCTCGGGCGAGCTCGTCTTTAACAGCTTCTGATAACCCGAGTCTGAACGGGGTTCGCAAAGATGCATCATTCCACCCTGAATCAAGGGTCCATCTTTTGAACTCTGCTACGAAGTCTTCAACAGGTCTCCTTCCTTGTTTTAAAGCCCTCAATTGGCTGTCAGCAGTACTCTGCCTATTTGGGTCATATAAGCTAGCGAGTTCTGCTAAGAATAAAGGATAGGAGTTGAGAAGAGGGTCATTTTTCTCAAAGAGAGAGTCTGCCCAAGCCCGTGGATCACCCGACAAATATGAGATAGTGGTGCAGACTTTAATTTGGTCTGTAGTGTAAGTACGAGGTTTTAAATTAAAAAGCAATTGACATGCGTTTTTAAATTCACGAAATTTTTTCCGATCACCTGTAAACACTAGAGGAGGGTTTATTTTGGGCTCACGAGGTTGAGCAGCAGTGAGCTGTGAAACACGGGCTATCTGCTGTCTCGAAGTCTGATTTTCATTTTTCACTTCGGCAAGGGAAAGGATTAATGCATCTACCTTTTGTGTTAGTTGTATCACATGAGTGGCTAATTCTGCTGAATCCATTTTTTTTTTTCCTGGTTCGTGCAATCTGTAACGCTCCGGCGTTTGTTTAGTGAACTGGATTTGCAGCTGCAGAATTTCCACTCAGTAGTCGTGTAGAGATGTGTTGAATCACCATATCCAACTCTCCAGACTCATCATTGTGGCCCAGCCTGCCTCAGCATGCAAATATACAGACACTCAGATAAGATGTTCCTGGAGTGATAGCTTGTATACGATAGTATAGAGGTGATGTGCTGAAAGGACAGGCGTGAGTAGTGATAGCAATGATAGGCACTCAATAGTAATGTTCAGGAGTGTTAGCAGATGGTGATAGATAATATGCAGATAGGTTAGCAATCATGTACAAGTAACAGGTGGTAGGGAACAGCAGATGAAGTGTACAGGAATTGCTAACTTAGTGCAAGGATATAGATGGTAGTAGACTCAAGAGCTAGCAATCTATGTAACAGTGCAGATGATAGAAATAGTAATGCATAGATAGCAACAGTCTTTAGTATGCAAGAGTAGATAGTGTAAGTTGATAGGAAGGAATCCCCTGTGGGGTACTTATCACTAGTTGGTTTAGAGAGATGAGGGGTCCGGTAATGAGATAAGGATCAGGTAGCGAGATACAGGATCAGTAGCGAGATACAGGATCAGGTAGCGAGACTCCGGTCTATCCAGATACTGGGGAAATAGCTGGAGGCTTCGGCAGCGTCAGACAAGGCTGTATAACAAGCGGTTTGCACGAACACCTTGTGAGTGAAAGCCGGCGATTGAAATAGCCGCTCAGAGCGGCGCCTAGTGATGATGTCATGCGGCTTAAAGAGATAGGCAGGTATATGCGTTCCACCTAGCTGAAAAGGTGGGACGCAATGCGGAAGAAATGGGCTGGAAGGGTACCGAAGGTACCAGAATCTTACAATATCTCGCTTCATTTATTGAGTTTTTCCGTAAGCACATTACCACTGGGAGTCTGGATTGAATATCACCGGTTCTACATATCAATTCATAATAAAGGATTAAAGTGTTTGATATACAAAAGGTATATTAGCAAGGTACCGACATCCCAGTTGAATAATCAATCTGTGGTAGAAAAAGAAAACTACCAAAAAAGATGGATGGGGGCTCGAGGTGTCCGAACCTTCATCCAGAAAATACATGGAAGACCATGAGTGAGCATAGAGAAAAAAAAAAAAAAAGGATATAGAAAAGGGGAAGAACAAGGACTGGATAAGAAAAAAAGTGAAAAGAAATGGAAAGAAAGGAAAGGGGAGGGGGAGAAAGGGGGGACAAGAAGAGAACAGAGAAGGAATAAAGGAAAGGGGAGAAAAAGGAGAAGGGAAGACAAGGAAGCAAGAATGGAAAGATGAGAAAAAAAGAAAAAAAGATCAGAACAAAAGTCCAAGGAAAAATGATGAGGGCTGGTGGGATTTTAATGGTACCGTAGAAAAAATCATAGAAAAGGTGATAAAATCAAGTATTTTATTTATACATCATTAAAAACCAGGTAGGGGGAGACATTAGTATATGTATAAAAACATATCATCGAGTACATACAATACAGTAACAGAGGTACAGACAATAAGCGATGATAAATATGTAGCTCATCCGATGTGCAGGACCTCGGAGAATTAACCCAGAATATCATATCAATTATATCAATATCAATTTATATTTACACTGGACTTTTATATGGACTTTAATTTGGTTTATATCAATGACTAACGCAGCATAACAGAAAGCTACCAGCCATTATTCCAGCAAAAGGGCAGATATTTATGAAAACGATAATAATTCCACATCACAAACATATCTTCGCCAGTCAATACCGGGGCCCCGGCTGGCTGATATACATTTGCATGGCGGAGTTCGCATTTCCCTGCCATAGATCTGAACCGGCGTTCGCTCCAGCGTTAGCCGCTTAGAGCGCCTGCTGGTAGGAACAATCAGGCAGTGGTATGCAGTCTCCATTTGATGAAAGGTTTCCACAACTACAGGTCTTTCCTTAATGCCGGTTAAAGCTGTATTCGCTGTGAATAGTGAATACCGGTAAACCGACACTGGGAGACATACTGGCAATTTAACTAACACACATCCTGAAAAATATCGACACTAATTCTAACAAAATTTCCACAACACCTCTTACACAAAATCACGTACCTGTATGTGATTTCATGCACAGGGTCTGGGGCATGCAGGCACCCGCCTGCAACTCGCTCCTACTGTGATTGGACACAGCGGGAGCCAATCAGCGGGTCCGGCAGACACAATGTCCCCTGGGACCTGCTGATTGTTCACAGGAGAGGCAGAAGGGCTGTCTGACTATGTAAACAAGGCAGACCGCCGTTCTGTCAGAGGAAGATGGAGATCTTGTGTTTCTGCTAAACAGAAACGCGGATCTCTGTCTTCCTCCAGTCAAGCCACCCCACACAGTTAGAATGCACTCCCTAGGAGCAAGCTTAACCCTTTGTTCGCCACTGATGTTAACTCCTTCCCTGCCTGTCCAATTAGTACAGTGAATTTTTTTTTAGCACTGATCACTGTATTAGTGTAACTGGTCCCCAAAAAAGTGTCAGTTAAGAGTCCAATTTGTCTAATCACCGCCATTACTAGTAAAAAAAATAAATTAAAAAAATTACATAAAAATATCCCATACTTTGTAGACGCTATAACTTTTACACAAACCAATCAATATACACTTATTGGGATTTTTTTTTTTACCAAAAATATGTAGCAAAATACATATTCACCTAAATTGATGAATACATTCGATTTTTTTACATTTTTTTTATAGCAAAAAGTAAAAAATATACATTTTTTTTCAAAATTATAGTTTATTTTTGTTTATAGCCCAAAAAAAAAAAAAAAAACACAGAGGCAATCAAATACCACTAAAAGAAAGCTCTATTTGTGTAGAAAAAAGGACATACATTTTATTTGGGTACAGCATTGCATGACCGGGCAATTGTCAGTTAAATTAACGCAGTGCTGTATCGCATAAAATGGCCTGGTCATGAAGGGGGTTAAACCTTCTGGGTCTGAAGTGGTTAAATATAGTGCCTGGGGGGTCCCCTTAGTCTTCCTGTAAAGTGGCACATCTGTAGCATGCATAGAACATGCTGCAGCAAAACTGCCATTTCTAGAGAGTAAAAAAATGAGTCAAATCACATTTAAATTGACTCACAATTGCTGACACCCGGCTATTTAAAAAGAAATTGGAGAAAAACGTGTGAGGTACCCCCCAAAAACAATACCTGACCATTATCCGAGCATGCAGCCTGGCAGGTCAGGAAAGGGGGGGGGCACCCCCCAACCATACCAGGCCACATGCCCTCAACAAAGCACCTCTTCCCCATGTTGACTAGGGCCTCTTCCCCTGGGCTGTGGTTGTAGGGGTCTGCGGGCAGGGGGCTTATCGGAATCCCACCCCACCATATGTGAATGAGTATCCTACCCATTCACCAAAAAAGTGTCAAAATAAATAAAAACAGTAGACAGGTTTTTGACAATTCCTTTATTACAAATAAAAAAGGAAACCAGCCTATCACCGCCGGTTTCCTCAAAATTGTTCAAATAAAGCTTAAAAGGAACACCCAGATCAGCAATCCAGCCGTCCATGGCTGGAGCTGGTTGGTCTTCTTGCAGTCAGCGAGTGTGACCTGAGAAGTGCCACCACTAGAGGACCTCTAGTGGTGGCACTACCCATATGAGCTTTGTGGTGTGATGTAAGTTTGCATCTCCCTCGTGAACGACTGAGAAACGTCGCTTCCAGGTCACGCTCCTTAACCGCAAGAAGACCAACCATCTCCAGGCATGGACGGCTGGATTGCGGAGCTGGATGTTCCTTTTAAGCTTTATTTGATCTTTCTTGCCATATGGCATTAGAGATCACAACGTCTGGTGAGTGTATTCTTCCCATATTCCTAGCACACGGAGGGTATCACCATCACTACTTTTTTTGGCATGCAGCACTTTATACTTTTTCACCTGTGAAAAAGTTTTATGCACTGCTGCACCTTGAAGAGATTTTAAGCTGTTGGCAATCATCACATATTCTAATGCACTTTTTAAGCATTTGGACTTTGTTTGCACTATAAGCACTTTATTTATTTGGACTATGTTTGCACTACCAACTGTTTCACTTTATATTATGGTATATTTTACACAATAATAGGTATCATTTTCACTTGCATTTTCATTATTACCTGTTATAGGGTTTATATATGATCAGTGTTTTTAACATTAAGTTTCACACGGTACATCACGCATTAATTGAGGAATTGCGTGCTAATAGCTTTTTGACTATTCATTTTTTTCTAGTGATTACCCCAGGGGTAGCAGCAGTCTTATTTATTTATTTATTTTTATTGCATTATTTGGCGCAAGTGTTTTTCTTTTATTATTTATTTTATCAATAGAGGAGAAATGGTACACTCAACAACAGAAATAGCTAAAGCATTCCAACACAAAAAAGAAAATATAAGATACAAAAATATATAAAGGAAGCAAAGTTACCTAGAATACCAAGAGAAAAACTGCAAGCTCTCGAGGCACCAATCTCACAGGGGGAGATAATGGTGGCATTAAAAAACTCAGCGACAGTGAAGAGTCCGCTTTTCAAGTCCTCCCACTTTTCAAGGGACCAAAAGTAGTGAGACAGATTAACAATCATAAATCAAACTTTCACTTTTTAATACTTGGTTGCAAATTCTTTGCAGTCAATTACAGCCTGAAGTCTGTAATGCATAGAAATCACTAGACGCTGGGCTTCATCCCTGGTGAGGCTCTGCCAAACCTCTACTGCAACTGTCTTCAGTTCCTGCTTGTTCTTGGGGCATTTTCCCTTCAGTTTTGTCTTCAGCAAGTGAAATGCATGCTCAATCCGATTCAGGTCAGGTGATTAACTTGGCCATTGCATAACATTCCACTTCTTTCCCTTAAAAAAAACTCTTTGGTTGCTTTCGCAGTATGCTTCGGGTCATTGTCCATCTGCACTGTGAAGCAACTTCTAATGAGTTCTGAAGCATTTGGCTGAATATGAGCAGATAATATTGCCCGAAACACTTCAGAATTCATCCTGCTGATAAAATTTTTTTATCAGCTTTTATCAGCAGTCATATCATCAATAAATACAAGAGAACCAGTTCCATTGGCAGCCATACATGCCCACGCCATGACACTACCACCACCATGCTTCACCACCATGATTCAAAGCATACCACCATGCTTCAGGTGGTATGCTTTGAATCATGAGCAGTTCCTTTGCTTCTCCATACTCTTCTCTTCCCATTACTCTGGTACTGTCAAGATGAAAATATATCGAGGACTCTTAAAGACTTTTATATTATATGTTCATATATCCATATTCAGTATGGCAGTCTAGAGTCCCCTCTTAATCCTTGAATATACTTTCAAAATAATACGTTTTAGGATTTCAGTCTGAGTCTGTTTGTTATGTTGTCTTTATTATGAATATGTGTCAACTTTAACATGAGATGTCCAGCCAAGAGAACTTCCCTAACTTTCCGGAATAACAGATAAACAAATATATATTAGCTTAGATAATAATAGTTCCAGTAACCGGCCATTAATTGCATATTATCCATCATTTTTAATTGTCATACGCCCTTCCTTTCTTTTTTAGAGTAAGATGACCAAGACTTTGCTAAATAATCAACAAAGGCTATATTATGGCTGTTAATGAAATATTGTGTAATCTTGTATGACTATATCTTTGGGTTTGTGCCCGCCATAGACTTTAATGTAATAATTTTCTATAAAAGGATGTATCAAAAATGTATATGTCATCACATTCTCTATTTCTGTATGAGATGTGGTCCATGCGCATGTAATCTCAGTAAAGCTTACCTGAACAGATGCAAACCTGATTGGCGTAGATTATTTCATGGCTCAAACTTAACATTTGAACCTAACATGAACTCAACATTTGGTGACCCGACGAACCGTGTCTTTCTGATCGCATCGAAACCCGCCGGTTGCCACCGTACAACAGGAGGGACAGCACAGAGGCCTCAGGTGAGAAAACATTTTTATTTCTCATGATGAAAAACTGTCTTTTTCTGATGTGTGGTGGTGTGCCGGTTGGGGTAAGTGCGGCTATGAAAGGTAACACGTATCCTTTGAATTTAAGTTGCATTCTGTCTGTGTATGGTTACTGAAATTATTAAATGGTACCAATAGCAAATACTATGTATGGAAAAAATATATTTCTTTAATTCTCCTTATTACAAGAAATGACAATATATATATATAAGGGACGATTTCAGCAGAGATATTATTATTTTCTGGAGTGTGTGTGTGTGGTGTTGAAAGACAAATGTGGAGGTATTAGGGCAGGTATTGCCTTAAACCCCAGTGTCTGTGTAATCTGCTGAGTGTTCTTTTGGATTAGGGAGTAAGAGAAAGACTCGCCTATATTCACTCGTTTTGGAGACGTCCAAACGAGCAATAGAACAGATTAAAAACATGTCATAATAAGTACCGGTGTAATAAAGAAACGGAGTTCTTGATCCCAGAATCTCCAAATATTGTAATTTCTTAAAGTGGTAACGAGAAATAATAAAATGGGAAATTTAATTGATAAAAATGTTTTGCCCATTATGAAAAACTTTGGGCTTAAAAAACTAAAGCAAAAATGTACTAAAAATAGCAAAGAAAACAGGCTTAAATGTTGCTAAATTGCATTCAGGTGCACCCATCGTTAAGATGGTGGTGAGTGGTGATCCAGACGCCCTCAAACAGCATGTAAAGTGGTGCAAAATTACTAAAAAAGCGTATAAAGAGGATCCCTCTAAATGGTGGCCACCAGAGGGCTATTCTGAGTATGCCTAAAAATTGATGCCTGGTTTAACTTGCTATTTAAAATATCTGATTGTGGGGGAATTAAATGTCTAGCAGCATGGGAAGAAAAATATATAGGTGAAGCCCCTCCCTATAAAATGTGTTCAGAAAAAGCTGCTTTAACATATAGATAAGGAAGAGTAATAGAAACAGTTTTATCAGGGAAAACGTAGTTCGCCATAGTTGGCAGGACACTTTGAGGTTATTTTATATATATATAGAATTATAGATAATGAGAATTTACATTTTGCTCATAAGTCCCTGTATGAAAGGGAGCTCTGCTGCAAAATTTTGAAAATTGGCTACTTGCCAATTAAGGGTTCAACAGTAAAAATCTTCGGTCCCATTATAGATATGGAATTTATTTTTGCACAGAAAGGGTTACCGCAATTAGTGTGACCATTGGACCCTGTTGGCACCGAGCCAAAAGTTTCAAATCAGATTAACTTTTTATCTGATTATAGTTTTTGAATGGTATTTTAGGGGTGTCCTCTATTGAAGGAGGGGAACCTCTGGTCAGGTTTTTGTAAAAATGACACGAAAAAAAAAAGGGAAAGTTTTTTAAAAAGTTTGGCACGGAGCCAAAAAAATGTTTTAGTTTTATAGTTTTATCTGATTTTAGCATACAAGTGGTATCTGATGTGCCATCTTTACTGATGGCCATACCATCCGCTGCTACTCACTTTTACAGTGAAGTAATGCATTTTTTTTTAGCGTCCTAGTGGACGAGGAAACAAAGCCATCTTAGTTTCTTGATTTTCAGTCCGGGTAACTGACCTGGTGTAGAAATGCCCTTAAAAATGGGTGATGGAGGTTAGTATACAGCAAGGATAGGGAAAGTGTATGTCCCTTAGAAACCCCAAGAAATTAGGGCAATTGTAGAAAATCTCCCAAACATTGCCAAGAGTCTTAAAAGAAATGGTACAAAAGGTTGATGTGAATGGAGAAAACTCAGCAAGCTACATATATAGATATGTGGATTTTGATTGATTGTGCAGTACCGGGAAAGAGAAAAAAAATATGCGTATGTATGGAACACATTTGCAGTAAATAAGTGCGCATGAATCAGGGATATTGGGGATACAGGCAGATGGCCAAAATACGTATGAAACAAAGATTGATACAATGAAATTCTAAAGAAATGGGTAACAAGTATGTTTGATAAAGGACAGAATATGCGAATGTTATTGGATGTTGTTTAGAAGGAAGGTGAGGAGATGTTGAACTATTGTAATAGATTCAAAGATGCTATATAGAAGCAAAGTGATTGGGTGACTGAAAGTGAAGATGACATGAAACAACCTAAAGTGATAAATATTTTTGTAAGTGGATTGTTGTCTGAGATTAGAAAAGAAAATGGAGCTCCGCATAGCGGGCTGGAGAATTAAACCTGTCCCTGAGTTGGTTGACATAGCACAGATAGCTTGTGAAGTGTTACAAAAAGAAAGGAAAAAAAATAGAGAGAAAGGAAAAAACTAAAATAATGAATATGCAAGTCCCTGAGGTAAAGGAAAAGGTACATAAACCCAGGGGAATGTCAGTTTCTACAGTACAGGTGACGGAACCCCCTTATCCCCCGTCAGGAATAGTGTACATTTCCAATTTTGGGGTCCCCAGGTCAAAAGGGAGAACTGGAGATCCAAAGAAGGGCAGTGTAGGACCCCTACAGGAATTGTTAAAGAGACAAACAAAAAGCAATTATAAATTCACTTCGGAAGAGTTAACCCCTTCAGTTATGGAAGCATTTAAACAAATCAAGCAATCTTTGCTAACAGTGCCCAGTCTTGGTTTGCCGGATTATAGCAAAGATTTCTATTTATTTTGCACAGAAATAAATGGACATGCAAATGGGGTGTTAACACAACACTTCTGTGCCAGACATCGCCCAGTGGGGTTTTACAGTTACCCATTAGACAGTGTAGCCAGGGGGCTCCCTGGATGTTTAAAATCAGTAGCGGCGGCTGCCCTACTGGTTGAGAAAACTGTAGACATTGTATTGGGCAACACTTTGTATTTGATGTGCCCCCATGATTTGGAGGCTATGTTAAATAGTGCCTATACTAAACACTTCTCAGTACAAAGGATAACACATTATCATTTGGTTTTGTTATCGGCTTCTAATCTAAAAATACAGCGCTGTCAGTCTCTGAATCCGGCTACCTTTTTACCGGAAGCTGACAGTGAGGAAGTTGATGATTCTGAATACCTAATACATGATTGTGCTACCTTTATTGATGAAGTAACAAAACCCAGATCTGATCTCCAAGATGAACCCATTGCTGGTCTGCCTACATGTGCAGATTTGTTTGTGGATGGATCATCCTTGAGGAGAGAAGATGGTTTGACCTTCGCAGCTTGTGCAGTGGTAAATGGTGATAACCAACTGATACATGCAGAGATTCTAATAAATTCCAAGTCAGCGCAAGCGGCAGAATTAACAGCGCTCTGTATTGCTTTGGAATCGGGAGAAAGTGACTCTATTAATATCTACAGTGATTCTGCTTATGCTGTGGGTATAGTGCACAGTTTTGCACAATTATGGCAAGAAAGGGGTTATTTGACAGCAACAGGAACACCAATTCAACACAAAGAGTTAATTGTCAGACTGTTGTTTGCAGTCCAATCGCCTCTTAAAGTAACAGTAATTAAATGTAAAGTACATACCGGGTTTAATGACAGTGTATTGGTTGGGAATGTTTTGGCAGATAAATATGCAAAAGAAGCTATTCATTCTTATCAGCCACATGTAGTCCCTATATTTTTGGTCACAAATCTTCAAGTGGACCATGGGGTTATCAAGGCCCTACAAGAAAGTTCACCCCACTGATCCACTTGGTCTACAAAAAAGAACTGTTTGCGGACCAGATGGCCTGTGGAGGTTGAATGATAAACTGGTTGCTCCACCGACTCTTTTTCCTTCATTGTTGGCCTTGAGCGATGGGCATTGCCATGTCTCAACAGGAGGGATTATGAACAAACAGTGGTGGGCATCAGGTTTTTACACATATGCTGCTAAACAAGTTAATGAATGTACTGTATGTCAAATGCATAACATAGGTAAACCAGTGTCTACCCCTATGAAACACATTCCACATACTGAGGAGCCGTTTCAAAATTGTGCAGATTGACTTCTCAGATATGCCCCCTTGTGGCCGATTCAAGTATCTTTTAGTTTGCGAATATTGTTAAGTAGTTAAGTGTCTTACTAGAGAATTGATTCCTAGATTTGGTATGGGAGCTGTGATCTCTTCAGACAGAGGTACACACTTTGATAACAAACTAATAGCAGAAGTAGTAGATATCTTAGGTCTGAAACAACAGTTACACACCACATATAGACCACAGGTTAGTGGGATGGTGGAACGCAGTAATCAAACCCTAAAAAGGTATCTGGCCAAGATGAATACTAATGGAAAGAGCACATGGGTAGAAGCATTGCCTATAGCCCTAGCAACTATCAGGACTACCCCAAAGGAGAAGATGTATTGTTTGGGCGCCCTCCTAAAAGACTTCCTACAGCTTCTGTAACATCAGAAACAGTGACTTTAAGACTTTAACACAAACGTGTTTTCTGATACTTTTTCCAAAGCAGGACAACCAGTGGACCTAAGTGAAAAGACTCATGGACTAAAAACTGGAGAGTGGGTGTACATCAAGAATCACACCCCGAAGACTACTCTGTCCCCTAAGTGGAAGGGACCATTCCAGATTATTCTTGTGTCTCCCACAGCTGTAAAGCTAAAAGACTACAAGTATTGGGTGCATGGTTCCCATTGTAAGGAAGCAGTATGTTTGAATAAACATACAAGCCAGTGTACTGCTGGCAAGGACTTTTCTGTACCTTTACCTCTTAGGTCATCTCCATCATTGACTCAAGCTCAAGCCAGAAGACTACGAATACGGAAGAATGTCTCTTACAGTACCTAGAGCTGATATGGATCTCTGAGGAATTATCCTGAGTGGAGGAGCCTTAGTGTGGATCACGGTCATGATGTATGAATGGACTCACATGATAAAAAAAAAGGTGAGGCGCATGATACCTTTTTCCTCAATGCTACTGTAATGACTAAAAAGTTACACATTACCCCAGAGTCTGGATTTGATCAAAGGCTGAAGAGAGACTTACATGCTAAGCTGAGACAACCCTTCTATAATTCCTTAATGGCCATGCAGTTGCAAGCTGCCAAGAAGTTGGAAATCACTAAGTGTTGGATATGCACACATTCACCTATCTCACACAAGACTTTGCCCTTACTATGTATACCCAGTACCCTAGCTGAGATAGAAGACGGTGCTCACTTTAGCAATATCAGTGCTAAGATGGTTGACAAGGCCATTTCACTGCTACTATTTACCAAGGCCCCAATGAGAATACCAGCAGTATGTATTAACTTTACCCGTATTTATCCGCCAGAACTACTTGAGAAAGGTTTCAAGAATACTGATCGAGCAATTGGAGACTCTCAGTGCATGGATAATGCGGATGTCAGGTATTGGTTTGATGGTAAAGATGTAATATGGAGCACAGACCGATATCAGGAATTGCATGATTTCACACACCGCCACCATTCACACCAGAACAATTTGAAGTTATTAATGTGTTTGCAGGGATATTACTACAGAAAGGCATGTGCTGCCCCTCCAGGTTACTATTTCGTGTGTGGAAAGAAAGCTTACACTTGGATTCCATTAAATTCCATGGGAGTTTGCTACTTTGGGAGGGTTGTGCCTGCAACATGGTACATGAGTGACAATGAGTTTAAAGAGACACAATTGCATAAAATTCCTGCCCATTTCTTCAAAAGAGCCCTCACTGAACAGGATATTCCAGTACAGGCTACCCTCGGACAAGTGGCAGATGACACTGAAGAAGAGACTAATCCTGAAATACTAACACCTATTCCAACCCAGAATAAAGGTCCAGAAAGAAATGATGATTATATTAATGTTGAGTCCCATGATAAAGAGATAAGACCAATATTTTCTATACCTTGGGTGAATAGATGTTGTATCAAAAAAGCCTTCAGTTTTATTATAGATTTAGCTGACTTAATGGATAGCATAACTGCTCTGTATAACAGAAATTTCATATTAATGGCCACGGAATTAAAAATGGTTAAAAAGGAGGTTTTGCAACACCGGCTGGTGTTGGATTACCTTACTGCTAGTCAGGGAGGAATGTGTACCGTAGTGGGAACCTCATGCTGCAATTACATAGGAAATGATACAAAAGTCGAAGATGCCATAATTTCACATGTAGAAAGGGCGCAGCAATTAAAACTGGATTTTCGTAAAGAGCATACCGAAACTGCCTGGATTGGAGGTAGCTGGGAAAGCTGGCTTTCTTGGCTAAATCCTGCCAACTGGTTTACTGGTATTGGAGGGTGGTTCGCAGGTATATTGCATGGTATCCTGTATATTGTTGGAGTTATAGTATTGATTATACTGGTAGTTAAATGTGTACCAATACTATGCAAATGTTGTATGAAAATGGCTACTGCTCGTACTAATACTGGTTCTTTTGAGCTCTCGAGGTCTCGCATAAAGACGGCCCATGAGATGGTTACCCGCATACCCGAAAATCAACCTAAAGACACAGAAGAAGTTTAAAAGAAAAGACACAGATGAATTCTAAACTCAGGAGGGACTGTCAAGATGAAAATATATCGAGGACTCTTAAAGACTTTTATATTATATGTTCATATATCCATATTCAGTATGGCAGTCTAGAGTCCCCTCTTAATCCTTGAATATACTTTCAAAATAATACGTTTTAGGATTTCAGTCTGAGTCTGTTTGTTATGTTATCTTTATTATGAATATGTGTCAACTTTAACATGAGATGTCCAGCCAAGAGGACTTCCCTAACTTTCCGGAATAACAGATAAACAAATATATATTAGCTTAGATAATGATAGTTCCAGTAACCGGCCATTAATTGCATATTATCCATCATTTTTAATTGTCATACGCCCGTCCTTTCTTTTTTAGAGTAAGATGACCAAGACTTTGCTAAATAATCAACAAAGGCTATATTATGGCTGTTAATGAAATATTGTGTAATCTTGTATGACTATATCTTTGGGTTTGTGCCCGCCATAGACTTTAATGTAATAATTTTCTATAAAAGGATGTATCAAAAATGTATATGTCATCACATTCTCTATTTCTGTATGAGATGTGGTCCATGCGCATGTAATCTCAGTAAAGCTTACCTGAACAGATGCAAACCTGATTGGAGTAGATTATTTCATGGCTCAAACTTAACATTTGAACCTAACATAAACTCAACAGTACAAGTTGATCTTGGTCTCATCTGTCCATAGGATGTTGTTCCAGAACTGTGAAGGCTTTTTAGATGATGTTTGGCAAACTCTAATCTGGCCTTCCTGTTTTTGAGGCTCACCAATGGTTTACATCTTGTGGTGAACCCTCTGTATTCACTCTGGTGAAGTCTTCTCTTGATTGTTGACTTTGACACACATACACCTACCTCCTGGAGAGTGTTCTTGATCTGGCCAACTGTTGTGAAGGGTGTATTCTTCACCAGGGAAAGAATTATTCGGTCATCCACCACAGTTGTTTTCCGTGGTCTTCCGGGTCTTTTGGTGTTGCAGAGCTCACTGGTGCGTTCTTTCTTTTTAAGGATGTTCCATACAGTTGATTTGGCCACACCTAATGTTTTTGCTATCTCGTTGATGGGTTTGTTTTGTTTTTTCAGCCTAATGATGGCTTGCTTCACTGATAGTGACAGCTCTTTGGATCTCAAATTGAGAGTTGACAGCAACAGATTCCAAATGCAAATAGCACACTTGAAATGAACTCTGGACCTTTTATCTGCTCCTTGTAAATGGGATAATGAGGGAATAACACACACCTGGCCATGGAACAGCTGAGCAGTCAATTATCCCATTACTTTTAGTCCCTTAAAAAGTGTGAGGCACATATACAAACTGCTGTAATTCCTACACCTTATACCTGATTTAGATATAAATACCCTCAAATTAAAGCTGAAAGTCTGCAGTTAAAGCACATCTTGTTTGTTTCATTTCAAATCCATTGTGGTGTTGTATAGAGACAAAAAGATTAGAATTGTGTTGATGTCCCAATATTTATGGACCTGACTTTATATACAACATGGAGTATTTAGGCAGCAGAGAGGAAGATCAGAGAGTTTTTCAAATAAATGGGAAAAAATGGGCAGAATTTAAGAAGACTAGGAAATATTCAGAAATTTGGGTGTACATACGCACTAGATATGCACCACTGTTTCAATATATTTTTTAAATGTATTTTGTATTGATATACTATTTTGAAACTAAAAAAAAAAAAAAAAAGTAGGTTAAATTACCATTGATACTCTTGAGTTAGGGGCCACAATTTCAAAGCTGCCTTGATGTAACCGTGTGGCTTCAGCATGGATTTTCCAATGCATGCAAAAAAGCCTTTTGTATTTAACCCCTTTCTGCCCAGCCCTGGTGTCCCTTTACCAGGGTTTTTACACCCAGGGAGTTGGAAGGACCTGGTGGTTATGTGACCACTGTGATTGACTAGATGTGGAAAAAAGAAAGCTGCCTCACACCGGAGGGATCACTGACATCTTCGGTAATTATATAGAACATATGCAGGCATTGAAACCACGCCCCCTAATGAATTTCTGGTGGTTTAGTTTTTTTGTGGTGGTGGTGGTCTTGGGTGGTTTTGGTGGTGGTACGTCTAACGCATTTCACCCAATAGGGCTTAGTCATAGAGATACTGTGATTGGCTGTCACAGTGCTCACATGATCAGGACCTGGTTCCAATTGGCTCTTAATTGGCAAAGAACAAAAACTGTTGGTGAGTGAGCATGCTCTCGATACAGAAAGCTCTGCCACCCATGGATAAATATGTGAAGAGTATGGGTGTTAAGGGCCACTCAGCACATATGTGTTACATGGGTGGCAAGGTTTACTTTGCAGATTAGCTTAGGTAGGTGCCGTTTCCTTGCTAGCTTGAAAGTTACCATTTGTATGTTTTATATGTCATCCATCCCAATGAACGTTTCTTCTTTTTTGCATGTTTCAAACTAATCTGAGCGGCTGCCAATGTTGTTATAAATGTTCTTATTTTTTATTTATTCTACAGGTGGAGCTCAGAAAATCTACATTGTGGTATTTACAGAAAATCTGTCCATAAATGCAAAGTTTCATCTCCACCTTGTTACAAATGATGAAGCAGCCAATGTTAATGTCACTGTCAAAAACCCACATTTCCATCAAACATTATATGTCGGAAGTAACAGCTCCACCATGTTAACTTTGGACAGTCAATACATGGTCAGTGGTAATGAAATCTCTTCTAAAGTTGTGATGGTGACATCGGATGTTGATATATCTGTATTTGTGTTTAACACGGATGATCACAGTGCTGATGCAGGTTTCATTCTCCCTGTAGAAGACCTGGGCACAGAATATTTTATATTCACCCCTGGATCAGGAGATAAAAATCAGTTTTCTGTGGCCACTGGTGTAGACAGAATAGAATGGATAAATATTACACTCTCAGGATCTCTCACACACAATGGAATCGCCTACAGTACTGGAAACACCTTCTCGTTTTCTCTTGCACCTCATCAAGTCATCCAGTTTCAAAGCTCCACCGATTTAACTGGCACCAGAGTTGTAGCCTCCGCACCAGTGGCCGTTTTTACTGGTAATAAATGTTATAATGGTCCCAATACAAAATGTGATGCAGTGTTTCACCAGCTATATCCTGTGAGTAACTGGGGGACATCCTTTTTTGTGTTTCCACTGGCCAGTCACACCAAAGATATTGTTAATATAATGGCAGCTTATGCAGATACTACTGTGAAAGTAAATCAGGAAGAGCACACTCTTCAGCCAGGTTCCTATGTCCAACTTTTAATAGATGGAAGCATTCTTGTGAATTCATCAAAACCTGTTTGGGTTACTTATCTCTCTCGAGACACATTTGACCCATTTCTAACAGCTGTTCCACCACTTCAAACTAGAAGGCAGCACTACAGATTTGTAACAGACTCTTTCTTTGACAATTATATCATGATTGTTTCTCAAGCACTTTCAGCTTCAGAGTTTTTCCTGGACCAGAAGCCTTTGACTCAATACAGCTTCTCCACCAAGGAGATGAGTGGATTCAGACTTTGGGACGTCTCTTTAGGCAAAGTTCATGGAGTACATGAAATATTTCACAAGAGCTCCTCATTCAGCATATTTGTTTATGGATATGAAAATAGGATTTCCTATGGATATACAATGGGACTAGGGACCACATTTCCAGGTAATAAAATGCATACTCTTGATTAGTATAGGTATAAAGAACTCCAGACTTAGCAATAATTTGTATTTAAATAGATGGTGGGATTTAGTTTTTCTAGAAATGTTAATTGAAAAGCCTACCTTTTGTCTATAATTACTCATTAAAAAAATAGCACTTATCATGCCTAGGCGCTCCTCCACCATAAAGTGGTTGTAAAGCAAAAGCGTTTTTAATGCATACAATGCATTAAGGTAAAAAAAAAAAAAACACCTGACAGCCAATGCCCCCATCCGTAAGCACTTACCTGCTTCCCTCGCTGATCCAGCCCTATCCCCGGCTGCATCATTGCTCCTTCACTTCCTGCTTTCACAGGACACACTGAGATCAGTCAAATCCTGTAAGGTGGGAGTGAGGGGAGTGGCCGAGTCATGCTGTGTACATCTATGGACACACACAGCCTGGCTAAGGATGGCAACTGCATGGGTGCCCCCTCTGCACATGACTTGCTAAGGGGGCACTGGTAAGAAAAAGGGATGGAGAGCAAACTCTTTATGCAGTACCATTACACAGAGCAGTTAAGTATAACATCTTTTATTTTAAATAAAAAGGTGCCTTCACAATTACTTTAAGCCTCATAGCTTTATATCTTCAGTGTGAGATCATATAAAGCACTGCTGCCTCAACAGATTTGCAGTGATATTTACTACTAATAATGTTCTGCTCACCATTCTTCTTGCTGGAGAGGAAGCGGTACCTGAGGATCTGTAGTACAAGGATCATCCTGCTTTCTTTATCCTTTTTGTGGATCTGTGTGTTTCCCCAGCACTCCCCTCAAACCCGTGCAGGTGGCAGCTGACCTAGAAAGGAACCAGGGCAAGGTAAAAAAACAATATGCAATCTAATTGCATAAGCTTAAGGTCAAGCAGCAAACAAGTAGTTGGTCAAGTATAAGACTTTGGTCGATAACTAAAAAGACAGAAACTAAGGAACACAAGGTCATTGGAAGTTGGGGAGACTGTACACAGGGACACTCTGTGACACAGGGGTCACTGGAGACACAGAGTGCAGAGGTTACTGTAGACAGTGTGGTCACAGGAGTGCACAGGGTAATGTTTTCTGGAGGCACGGGAGAGTAGGAGATGTTTAAAGCACATGAGTGCAGGGGTCCATGAAGACACAAGAGTGTTGGAGTTACAGGAAATCAAGAACAAGTAACTGGCACTAAAAATAAGAACTATTTCCCAGGCCCTGAGTGTAGGTGTGAGCAGTGGTGTATTTAGGTTTTGTGAAAAAGGGAAGAATATATTGCGCTCACCACTCAAAATCAGAAAAAAAAGTGCTTGTGTGCATAAAAGCGGATATAAACCATAAAAAGCAGCAATGCAATATCCAGGCAAAACCAGCTGTGTAATAAATATATAAATATATGAATAAATGAATAAATATAGTCCTTCTTGAAATAGGTGAATAAATAAATAAATATATATAGATGTGATAGTCCTTAAAAGTGCTCAGTGCAAAGTGATAGCTCAGCAATCCGAGTAGACTTGAACTTGATGTAAGGAACCTTCACCAATAAAACCTCCACCCAGTGCTCAGATTAGGTACTCCTTACCAGAGATAATTGACCCCTTAATTACAGGGGGTCATATTCAGCATTGATCTCCACACAGGACTCCAGGCTATCCTTATCATGATATCCTCATCAGTAAGATCAGGCTCAGCTAGCATGGAAAGCTCCGGGGTCAAGGATATCCAAATGCAGAAAATAGAAAGGAGACTCCAATAGTGTATTACCGTCTAAATACTCTGGGTTTATTATTAAAATTGTACTTACTACAAGAAGATGTTCCGGTTTGGTGGAACGCAGGCGCGGAGCGGCGTCCCATCCACCAGACCTGCAAGCTTTGTGTATTTGGAATGAAGGCGTTTTGAACATCTTCTTGTAGTAAGTGCAATTTTAATAATAAACCCAGAGTATTTAGACGGTATTACACTATTGGAGTCTCCTTTCTATTTTCTGCATTTGGATATCCTTGACCCCGGAGCTTTCCATGCTAGCTGAGCCTGATCTTACTGATGAGGATATCATGATAAGGATAGCCTGGAGTCCTGTGTGAAGATCAATGCTGAATATGACCCCCTGTAATTAAGGGGTCAATTATCTCTTGTAAGGAGTACCTAATCTGAGCACTGGGTGGAGGTTTTATTGGTGAAGGTTCCTTACATCAAGTTCAAGTCTACTCGGATTGCTGAGCTATCACTTTGCACTGAGCAGTTTTAAGGACTATCACATCTATATATATTTATTTATTCACCTATTTCAAGAAGGACTATATTTATTCATTTATTCATATATTTATATATTTATTACACAGCTGTTTTTGCCTGGATATTGCATTGCTGCTTTTTATGGTTTATATCAGCTTTTATGCACACAAGCACTTTTTCTTGTGATTTTGAGTGCTGAGCGCAATATATTCTTCCCTTTTTCTCAGTTTTACGTTTTTATTGCAGCTTGCACTGTGGAAGTAATTCCCAAATTTTGTATGCACCAATTTTGGTGATTTAATTGTTGATTTAATAGTTATTATTGTCAGATATCACCCTTTTGCGCAGTTCTTTGTTTGGGTTATACCAAATTTTTTCTACAACTATTTAGGTTTTGTGCTGCCCTAGGCCTGACTAAACTCGTGCACCCCCACACCCCTTCCTGTTTAAGACCCACCCTTTCATCTGTAAACCACACCCCTTCCTCATTAGGCCCCACCTTTTCCTCTTGGTGGTCGGTGCCACTTATCCCAGGAGGAACACCGGGGATGGGGACCTGCCCAACTAATGTTCCATTTGATGATGGTCATGTGACATTTACAAACCAGTTTCATAGTCAAAGAATTAGGACTCAATCAGGCCAAAAATCACCCCAAAATATGTCAACACGCAGACTGAAAGATCTTTAACCTGTACATTTTGCTAAACAAAACAGGTTTAACTGGCATTAAGATATTCCTATATAGAAAAACCGAGGACAAATCAGCAGGTTGCAAAAACCATGAGCAAAAAAAGTATACAGACCAGCTTTGCTTAACTCCAGAGGACTACAAAAGCCCAGTACTTTCATTTCACCAACACTGGAGCTCTCAACATTTAACCCTATAAATTGCAGGAAAATAGGTAAGATTCAGTAGCCCTCAAAGTATGACTCACAAGGAAATAAACCCATAATCACTTATATATTATATATCTCTTCAAAGTTATTAAGCACGAAGGAAACCATGTAAATGCCCTCTTCAAAACTGTCAGTGAGAATGCAAAGCAAAAAACCCTCTGCTGCCATACCCGGGGGCTTCCCTCTCCTCTCTTCACCATTGACACAGAGAGCCCTGGGAGGAAGTTACATTATATATGGTAACTTCCTCCCAAGGATGCCCCAGAGGAGGGTAGCTGGAGCATTAGGCTGCTAAGACCTGCTGCCAGTGCCACACTTACTGGTATTGGTGGCCGATAGTTGTATTAAGTGCGGCTGCAAGCCTGTCAGAATGTCAGACCAGTCACTGGCCACCGGCCAGTATTATCATACTGGCAGTAGTGTGCCCGCTTTATGGGGGTGCCAGACTGATTTGCCTCCACCCCATAAGACTGGCGCTACACTAAAAGTGTAGCGAAAGCCAGTGGGGAGGAGGCAGTTTTTTTTGTGCGGGGGCAGCTTTTTTGCCCCCCCCACGAAAAGTGCTGCCCTAGGCCTTGTTGGCCTAGGCCAAGATACAGCATTGGGTGAGGGCACAGTTTAAACAGGGAGGTAAATTGGGAGCTACTGTATATTTAGACAGAGCTCCACCCAAAAGAAGATGTTTGCTTTCTTCCACCCTCCACTGCCACCTTTGGCACCTTTCGGGGGGAAGGGTACCTGGATTTGACAGGTACCCTTCTCCCACTCCCAAGTTCGGCCCCCCTCTCCCCACCGCCGGGCCATTCACATGTGCAGTAGGGAGCCAGCTGTGAAGCCGCAAAGCTTTACTGGTGTTTTCCTTAGTGGAAACTTTTTATTTTTTTCTGAAGGACCCTGGAGATCCTCTTTATTCAATCAGACTCTGCTGGTTGAACTGGATGGACTTGTGTCTTTTTTCAACCAGAATAACTAAAGTATGTAACTATATATCTGTGGAACTACAAGTAACAGATCAGTCTGCCTGTTTGTTCAACTGCAGCTGTAGCACTGTCCCCGTAGGGCTTGCTGTGTGATGACCTCTTGGGTCTCCTCTGATTACTTGCAGACAGTCACTAGGGGATTTTCACACATCCCTCCTTACTTCCAGTTGCTCGTTACTCAATAAACAGTCCAAGGGATTTGGTTTTATTTTGGTTTGGGATTTGGTCTATTATGGAACTTGGATGGGAGCAGGGAATAGTGGGTAACTGCAACTTGAACTATTTACAGTTGATAAGGAAAACTCTCCCTTGGCCTCACCAGATTATTTGTGGAAGCAGACACACTGCTTTGACCATACTGCCACTTGTATGGAAGAATTAAGTCTCCTTGCTCTTTATAGCAGCAGACTTGATGCAACTACATTATCTTCAGGACACTTTCTAGCATCCCCTTGACTGACAACCGTCCACTGACTCTTCTAGCAGAAGGGGTGGCCCTCACATGATAGGCCTCACAACACAGATCTTTACTCACAGAATCAGATCCTTTCCAGTGTACCCCTTGCAGTCAGTTCTGCAGGACATCTGGGTTCAGATTTTCTATAACTCTCAGGCCCTCAGGTCGACCTCCTGAGGCTGCATGGCAGCTTTTACAGAGGAGGGGTAGCTGCCCCCTCCCTCCAGGACCCCGCTCTCCAGTTGAAAGACCCTGAGCACATGTTCCCTTGGCGTTTATACAATACCCCAGCATGCACCGAGGCACTTTCCTCTGCCAATCACCAGGGCTGTAACAAATGCCTGTGCACTCACTTGTCAGGTTTTCTCCCACTGTCCAATATGCCTCCCTATTGGACCAGTGTGCAACATTTCAGACAAGCTGAGCTGTACCTGAGCACCATGAGCAGACCTCACAAATGGATCCTGTTCTCTGGTAGGCAGAGAGCAACATAAATGTACCTGGTAATCTTCCTGGTAAGCAGAAAGACCCAAAAACTATACTCTCGCTCTAGCGCCTACTTAGAAGGGTGCCACACAGGTAACAGAGCAGCTTCGCCTATTTGTAGAACTACTATTAACTGATCAGCTCTGCAGCTGATCTGTGACACCATCAGAAGCTCTGGCTCTGCCATGGGAAATTGAAGCCCTGCTTCTCTATCAAGATAGCCACCCTCAAACAGAGACAAAGTGCAGACTGAGTCCTAAGTTGGTAATGGGGAAAATATCAGCAGCAAGACCTTAGGCAATACTTACAAGTCATTTGCCAGTACATGTCCTCTTTAACCACTAGGTGACCGCCCTATAGCAGATTTGCTGTTACAGGGTGGCCACGCTGGGCAGGATCACGTATATATATATATATATATATATGTGATCCTGCAATTACAGGTATTGGGCACGAGTGCACACCGCTTGCAGCTCCCTGTAAAGTCACAGCGGAAGCTGATCAGCGGGTCCCGTGTACCCAGGGGCGGACTGGGCTGGGGGGGGGGGGGCAGGTTGGCAATTTTCCCCCGGACTGATCTTATGCCCCCCCAAAAATCCACCACCGCAACAGCAGTTCCGCTTTATTTACAGAGTGACCTGGCTGGCCGAGACCTGTTTGTTCCACTGCTGGCCTGTATCTTCTGCACTGGTTGCTAGGATCGCTCGCTGCCTGGCGTCTACCAGCCAGTGACGTCATGGTCCCGAGGAGGAAAGCGTGGCCGAGGCCCCAGCATTCAGAATGGAGGAGATACTTCCTCCTCCTCCACACCTAGGGAGCTTCAGCCGGACACCGCTTCTCCTGCCTCACTAACAGGAGTGACTGTCATTGTCCCACTGCACAATGTCTGCATTCCCCAACTCCTCCAGCTGCACCAACTCGGCCTTCTCCTCCTTCACAAAGCTCTCTCCACTCTTATTAACACCAAAGTGAAGGACTACAGATCTCAACATGAACTCCAGAGAGCTCAGGATGTGTCACACACCTCCACTCCCCCCAACTAGTGAAGGACTACAGGTCCCTGCATGAACCCCTCAGAGCTCAGGATGTCACCCCCTGCCCCCCAACTAGTGAAGGACAACAGGTCACAGCATGAACCTGGGACATCTAAGGGGTCCAATTTTTAGATCTCAGGGGTTCATGCTGGGACATGTAGTCCTTCACTTTTGGGGTTGAGACCCCCCAAACGTGAAGGACTACGGGTCCCTGCATGAACCCCCCAGAGCTCAGGATGTATCACCCCCCGCGCCCCAACTAGTGAAGGACTACAGGTCACACCATGAACACGGGATATCTAAGGGGTCATATCCTTAAATCTCAGGGGTTCATGCTGGGACTTGTAGTCTTTCGCTTTTGGGGATGTGACCCCTCCAAAAGTGAAGGACTACAGGTCTCAACATGAACCCCGCAGAGCTCAGGATGTGTCACACACCCCCAGTCTCCCCAACTGGTAAAGGACTACAGGTCCCACAGTCCCAGCTTAAACCCCTCAAAGCTGAAGATGTGTCCCCCCAGCATTTCAATCCAGTCATTCAGTGGGCCACTTGACTGGACTTGCCCCCAGGCGTAAGGCTGCCAGCCCTCCCCTGCGTGTACCCGATGTCTGCCGGCACCCGCTGATCATTCTGTACACAGATAGAACGGCGATCTGCCTATGTAAACAACGCAGATTGCTATTCTGTCAGTACAGAAGGCATGGATCCACCAATCCATGCCTTCCACTAGTAAAAGCACCTCCCCCACTTCACTGAAACACCAGCTAGGCACACAGTTAACCCTTTAAACACCCCTCATGTAACACCTTCCCAGCCAGTGCCATTAGTACAGTGACAGTGCATATTTTTAGCACTGATTACTGTATTAGTATCACTGGTTCCCAAAAAAGTGTCAAAACTGCCAGTTAGGTGTCCGATTTGTCCGCCAATATATTGCAGTCCCGCTATAAGTCACTGCTTGCTGCCATTACTAGTAAAAAAATAAATAGAAATTCCATAAATATATCCCAAAGTTTGAAAACGCTTTAACTTTTGCACAAACCAACCAATATACGCTTATTGGGATTTTCTTTACCAAAAATATGTAGCAGAATACATATTGACCTAAATTGATTAAGGAATGAATTGACTGATGAAGAAATTAGATTTTCTTTTTTTTTTTTTTTAATGGATGTGTTTTAACCACTTGCCGCCCGCCCTATAGCAGATTGACGGCGGCAAAGTGGTTGCACTATCCTGACTGGCTGTGATATGACGTCCAGCAGGATAGACCGGGGGGCTCACAGAGCCACGATCGGTGGTGCGGTGTGTCACTCTGGCTCACTGCATCTCCAATCCCGGTAAAGAGCCTAATGATGTAGGCTCTTTACCATGTGACCAGCTGTGTCCAATCACAGCTGGTCACATAGTAAATAGGAAGTGCCGTTGATCGGCTTTCCTCGGTTCGTGCCTGACAGGCATGACTAGAGGAGAGACGACCGGCGGCTCTCCTGACAGGGGGGTCTGTGCTGGTAATCAGAGCCACTAGAGCCACCAGGGATTGCCCACCCATGCCCACCAGGGATGCCCACCCATGACCACCAGGGATGGCAAACAGGGCTCAGGGACCCTTTCAGTGCCCTCCCCATCAGAGCTGCCCTCGATTGCCATCTATCAGTGCCACACACCAGTGCTCATTATTGCAATCTATAAGTGTCGCCTATCAGTGCCCATTATTTCCCACCAGTGCCCATCAGTGCTGCCTATTAGTGCCCATCAATGCCGCCTATCAGTGCCACCTATAAGTGCCAACCAATGCTGCATATCAGTGCTACCTATCAGTACCACATATCAGTGCCCATCAGTGCTGCATATTTGTGCCACCCCATCAGTGCCAGCCCACCAGTGCCTCCTCATCAGTGCGGCCTCATCAGTGCAGGAAAAAACGTATCTATTTACAAATATTTATAACATAAACAAAAAAACTTTTTTTTTTTTCTAACTTTTTGGTAACTTTTTTATTTGTGTAGCAAAAAAGAAAAAAAAAACTTGCGGTGATCAAATACCACCAAAAGAAAGCTCTATTTGTGGAAAAAAAATGACATAAATTTGGCTTAGGTACAGTGTTGCATGACCGTGCAATTGTCATTCAAAATGCAACAGCACTAAAAGCTGAAAATTGGCCTGGGCAGGAAGGGAGTGAAAGTGCCCGGCATTGAAGTGGTTAAAGCAGAAAGTAAAAGATATTTTTTTTTTATTTTTTCAAAATTGTCAGGCGTTTTTCGTTTATAGCGCAAAAGATAAAAACCGCAGAGGTGATTAAATACCACCAAAAGAAAGCTCTCTTTGTGGGGAAAAGAAATCTTCCAGAGCTGAAGTGGTTTTAAGACCTACGTTTAAAAAGAGAACATTACAGTAAAAAAAAAAAAAGTTACAGTGAATTGCAAAAGGAATCTGGGCGATAAAGATAGGCAAATATTTTTCAGCTCTTGACACAAAAATAAAGCTGATATCTTATACCATTTTCACTGGTTGCTTCATTGTCCTTATTTTACAAATTAGCTTCATCCATAATAAAGCCGAAAGAAGAACCAGAAATGCCACCGGTTTTCAACTGTTTCTCCCATGGAGCTGAATTCCATCTGCCTCTCAGTTTGGTGTCCAGAGCCAAATTACATTTGTCTGACATTCACCTTAAAGATCCCACATGCAAAGGAACCCAGAAGGGGAAGTTTGTGGTGATTAATGTACCTTTCAATAGATGTGGGACCAGAGTTTTGGTGAGTCATTATAAAATGTTTTCGTCTTCTCCTGTTTTTTGCTTCAAATGGTGACCTTTTTAACTTTTAATGATCATGCCAGGGAGAATGCACTAATGATGTTTGCATAGCAATATGGTTTGGTATTGTCCTACCCTGTAGTTTCTCACCAGTTACTTTCTGTTAATTTTTTTGTGAAGGTTGGCCATCACAGAAATCTGTGTGAGGGCAGATT
Source organism: Pelophylax lessonae (assembly GCF_965119305.1). Classification (NCBI taxonomy): domain Eukaryota; kingdom Metazoa; phylum Chordata; class Amphibia; order Anura; family Ranidae; genus Pelophylax; species Pelophylax lessonae. Next base: position 19,526,684 of record NC_138775.1, on the reverse strand, counting down.
TGACAGGAAATTATCCCACTGATTGCCATGAAAAGAGAGCTATGCTAACACCGATTTAGAAAAAAAATAAAGAACAACAATATTTGTTTATGTCACTTCTGTGCTGCTCAGTGTTCTCCTTGCTGGAGAGGAAACTGTACCTGAGAATCTGCAGCGCAAGGATGTTTGTGCTTCATTCGTTCTGTGGATCCTTGCTTCCTCCATCTGCTGCTGCTTGATTTAAATGCTACCCTTATCATATCACCATTTATAAGGAAGGGAGGGTGGGGCAGCTTTGACATGAGAAGAAAATTCTTGCCTCTTCCAAGATGACCTTCTCCACACAGAATCAAAATGTAGAACAGGCATTATACACTATATTACCAAAAGTATTGGGGTGCCTGCCTTTGCACGCATGTGAACTTTAATGGCATCCCAGTCTTAGTCCGTAGGGTTCAATATTGAGTTGGGTCACCCTTTGCTGCTATAACAGTTGCAACTCTTCTGGGAGGGCTGTACACAAAGTTTAGGAGTGTGTCTATGGAAATGTTTGACCATTCTTCCAGAAGCGCATTTGTGAGGTCAGGCACTGTTGTGGACCAGAAGGCCTGGCTCGCAGACTGCGCTCTAATTTATCCCAAAGGTGTTCTATCAGGTTGGGATCAGGACTCTGTGCGGGCCAGTGAAGTTCCTCCACCCCAAACTCGCTCATCCGTGTCTTTATGGACCTTGCTTCATGCAAATCATTTGTTGGAGAAGGGAATTATGGTGTGGGGTTGTTTTTCAGGGGTTGGGCTTGGCCCCTTAGTTCCAGTGAAGGGAACTTTTAAGGTGTCAGCATACCAAGACATTTTGGACAATTTCATGCTCCCAGTTTTGTGGGAACAGTTTGGGGATGGCCCCTTCCTGTTCCAACATGACTGTGTACCAGTGCACAAAACAAGGTCTATAAAGACATGGATGAGCAAGTTTGGGGTGGAGGTCCTGACCTCAACCCAATAGAAAACCTTTGGGATGAATTAGACCAGAGACTGTGAGCCAGACCTTCTCATCCACATCAGTGCCTGACCTCACAAATGTGCTTCTGGGAGTATGGTCAAACATTCCCATACACACCCCAAAATTTGTGGACAGCCTTCCCAGAAGAGGTGAAGCTGTTATAGCTGCAAAGGGTGGGCCAACTCAAAATTGACCCCTACGGACTAAGACTGGGATGCCATTAAAGTACATGTGTGTTTAAAGGCAGGTGTCTTAATGCTTTTGGTAATATAGTGTAGCACCCTCCTAGATAGGTGCTAGGAAAAAGCATTGATGTGCTCTATCTGCTTATCAGGGGAGCCTGATCGGTTAGTTCTGCCTGTTGCATGTTTCCATGTGTGGTTCACTGGGTCTGAGGGAGTGTCCCCACTGTATCCAATAGGGGAGCCTGTTGGACAGTGGAGGAAACCCAGCCAGTGACACATAGGCTTTTGTGAGGGTCCCAGTGGGAGGGCACAGAAAGGGATGTATTCCAGAGATAAGTCTATAATCCTTCCACTTTATAAAACTCTGGTCCGACCGCATCTGGAGTATTCTGTCCAGTTCTGGTCGCCAGTCCTCAGGAGGGATGTGTTGGAGCTGGAGAGAGTCCAGAGAAGGGCAACTAAACTGATTAGGGGATTGGAGGACCTTAACTATGAAGAGCGGCTGCAATCGCTCGATTTATTCTCCCTGGAGAAGAGAAGCCTGAGGGGGGACATGATAGCAATTTATAAATTTCTCAATGGGGATCTCAGCTTAGAAAAAAAGCTGTTCATTCGAAGGGATTGCATGAGGACAAGAGGGCATACCATGCGATTAGAGGAGAAGCGTTTTAACCTCAGGCAACGAGGGGGGTTCTTTACTGTTAGGGCTACAAGATTGTGGAATTCTCTACCACAAGAGGTGGTTTCTGCGGGCTAGTATGGTGGCTTTCAAAAGACTCTTAGACTTACATCTCCAGGATTAGGACATTAAGAGATGATTACAGCCACACACAGGTTGAACTGGATGGACTATTGTCTTTATTCAACCTCACCTACTATGTAACCGCAGTGCATCCTGTGATTGCTCATAAAAGCCAAGGGGACATGTGACAGGGCATCTTTGACAGGAAACAAAGTCTCAGGAAGAGGATGACGGATGTCTCTCCTCCTGCTGTCTGAGGAAGGTTGTCATAGGCAGTCGGCCCTGTGAACCAGGTGTGGAGCTGGGCCCATAGGATCCTGTAGAGCTGACAGTGAAGCTGCTGGCAGAGTCATCTGGGAAAAACAGTGTCCGTGAGTACCAGGGGGCTTGCCAAGGGGTCTGCCCAGGAAGGGGGACCACTCCAGTGAAGTCAAAGGATCAAAGGTCAGCTGACACAGTATGTCAGAGTAAAGGCGGTGCCAAGTAGAACCCTGAAGAGTAGGGGTAAAGGGGGTGCCATGCAGGGCCTTGAAGCGTGATTCACTAAACAGTTCACTAGTTAACTACTTGCCTTGCCGCATTCAACTACAGTAGAAGTCCTGAAATTGTGCATAGTTCATCCAGTTGGAGTATCCCACTCATCCCCTCTCCCATCCCAGTTCTCAATAAAACAACAAAATACCAAATCCCCTGGAATGTTTTCTGACTGAGCCAATCACTTAAAGTACCTAGAATTGCTAAGTTGTAGCTATGGGTAACCCAGAGGAATCCGTATCCAGAAGCTCCCATGGGAGTAGTGCTACATTAGTGTATGTCAGTAATGGGGAAAAGATAAGGTGGAGGAAGACCACAGGCAATACTAGTAACTTGTCCTTTGTCCACTGCTTGCCTTTTTAAAGCACAGTTATAACAGTAAAGGTCCTGTTTAACAATAAAAGCATAAGTAAAAGGCTTGTACATCTTCACCACTTTGGGTGCCATAATAGTACAGAATTGAAAATAAAAACATTTATATCTTAGTAGGCTAAGAATTGAGGTATTGGTCTAATTTAAAGAAGTGCATTGGCCATGTAGAGTAATGAAATCATGGACATTCTTCCACAATCCAAACTATGCTGATGCGTTGTATACAAACATAACCTAAAATAGTTGCCTGCCATGGTCATATCCAAGCAGTTTATCTCAATTATTTTCTAACTTGAAGTGGGGACACCTCCATACTCATATTTCCTGTGCTCTCTTAGGATATACATATATATTGTAGAGGTGCCTCTTGGTTTTTGGTTATTATTTTATTTCTTTGCACACAGAATGAAAATGGGAAGTCGATATATGTAAATACTGTCTATGGAACAGTTCCAAGAACTGGAGTTCATCGAATTGAATACCCATTGAAGTGTGAAATGGAAAACAACAAGACATTTGAGTGGAACCTCTGCCCTCAAGTAACAGATATGGTTTCCTTGGGTGACTATAACGTCTCCCTGAAGTTCTATTGGAATGAAGCTTTCACTGACCCTATTACGTTGTTTCCTTGTGAGGTTGACCTTCATAGCAGGATGTATGTGGAGTTCCAAGTGGAGTCTGAGGGTGAAGACGTTCAGATATTTGTAGAGAACTGCCAAGCTGCTCCATCATTGGAGGAAACTGTGGAAAACTACAAAGTGATCCGAGAAGGGTAATTAGGTTCTCTTTTATACCTTTTCTACATTGGTTTCCTATTGATATTGAAACACATACTTCAATAATTCTGTTTTCAAAAACCTCTACAAACATGTGAATAGGTGGCCATCAATTTAAGTGCAGCTGTAGTTTTGTAGTAGTTGAAGCTAAATTCCCACCATACAGCTAAACACACAGCAGAAATACGTATACAGTATGGAAGCTGTTTAGATTGCCAAAAAATGTGCAATTCTGTCCATCTGGTTCTGAGATTTACACAGCTCTGCCTCTAAATGCAGTTTTCTCGGGCAGGGCAGCAGACTTTGTTTTTCCTTGCTGCAGGTCAGTAACACTAAGGTGTTTAGCCCCTGTACATGAGATTTTGACTTACTTGTGCGGGTAGAAAGCACAGGCGCACAGGCACAGAGTCCAGCCCCACTGCCGGCAACCAGTACAAATCTATGAAAAGCTGAAAGCTGCTACAGCTGGACAGGTCTGGAGAGTGCACTGAGTTGTACTAATGTTTAGGGCAGTATTTGTCTAGGGATGAATGCATACTGCTCGAAACATTAGAACCACTTGGTGTACTGTCCCCCAGCAACAATAGCTTTCAGCCTTTCATAGCGTTTTACAGGCTGCTGGCAGTGGGACAGGATGGTGCACCTGTGCATTCTGCCTGCTCAAAAACATCAAAATCTCATGCAAACGCCCAGTGTGCAAGAAGTGTAAGAATACCAAAGCAAATCACAGACAAGTGTGCCAGTTCCCTTACCAAACAGTAATGATCTCCACATGATAAGAGGTCAATAGTGCAGAAATTATCCCAATGGGAGGAGGGGGGGGGTTTACCAATCAGGGAACCACGGACCTTAGATTATTCAAAAGCAGAACCTCCAAGTAAAATTGGGTAGGAGAAAGAACAAAGGACCATAGAGTAGTATGTTAAAACCACACGATTTATTAAATGCATATGTAGCACCCTACAAGGTAGGTACTAGGTAAAGTATAGTGGGCCTTGGCTGCCTAACAGCAGGGCCATGATTTTCAGCTGGGCTGTCATGTCTCCCAGGTGTTGCTATTGAGACTGGGGAGTCTCCCCACTGGCTCCATGAGAAGGGTTCTCACTGGGCAGTGGAGGAAACCCAATCAGTGGCACATTCAGGCCTGTATCTACCCCAGAAAGGCAGATTCTGCCGCACAGGATCCTGGGAGTGGGTATAAGTTTGAGGGGAGCGCATGACGCTGCGTCTTTGGCGGGAAGCAGAGTCCCAGGAGGGAGAGTACGGCTGTCTCACCTCCTGTCATAGGGATCGGGTGTCTCGGGCGGCTTGCCTGTGGGTACAGAGAGAGCTGAGCTGCAGAGAGGATCTGGTGTGCTGGGGACCAGCGGAGTTGAGGGGGCCCAGTTTCAGGAAAGCATTCCAAGTTCCTGAGTACTGTAACTGCCCCTGGGGGTCTGCCTAGCTGAGAAGGGACCGCTCTGGTGAAGGTCCAAGGGATCCAGGAGCTAGCTAGTGGTAAAGGGGGTGCCAGAGGACCCTGAAGTGTCAGGGGGGGTGCCTAGTGAGAGGACCCTGAAGTGTCAGAGGGGGTGCCTAGAGAGAGGACCCTGAAGTGTCAAAGGGGGCGTCAGCGGTTGGGCCCTGAAGAGTTAATGTGTATAGCGTGCAGTGTTGAGAGTTGCAGCTGCACAAGCAGTTACAAGGAGCTACCTCAGTCAGTGAAGGGCTGGAGGGAGCTGTTCACAGGACTTTTGAGCTTAACAGAGTGTCAAAAGTCAAGTCTCACTACAGTCGAGGATCTTTGCGTTAACCAGAGGGTTACAAGTCAAGTTCTAGCACAGTTCAGTAACAAAGCATTTTTCAAGCGTCAGTAAGCGTTGGTCGGCATCCAGCTGGCGCCAAGACAGCGCTAACAGGCATTTTTCTGCAAAGTGTCCCAGTTGTACCTTGTTGAGCCAGAAGAGTATCCCACTCATTCCCTTCTCCCATCCTCATTTTCAAATAAACAAAACAAACCAAAGATGCTGGAATGGTCATTGTCTCAACTCTCACACTTGGGTATTCAGCTTAAATGGGCTGAAGGTGTCACCGGTAACAATGGCAGACCCATATCAGGCCCAATGCCTGGAAAACCTGCTACACATATATATTTCCAAAGGTTACAAAGTAACAGGCAAAACACACCACGCCAAGGATCAACAGCAGGTGCACAACATCAAAGGCAAGTGGAAGTCGCTAGATCTGATACCCAATGTACATATCATTGTTATGTCAGAACATAATGGGTAGAATTAACAAAGAGTGGTGCAAACACAATGCTTCCACCACTCTCCCTAACATAAAGGTGGAGCAGATACTGCTCCTAATTAGTACAGGGGTGATTTGATCTCTGTTCTGTTGCAGTAACAGATACAGCACACAGCACAGAGAACAGGAGAGCTGGAGAGCTGGAGAGCTGGAGTTGTCCACCGTATGTGGAGGAATGTACCATTATCTGTGCATCCTAGAATTTGTGCCTGGATATAGAATAGCCAGTCGAGACAATCTAGACAGAAATTTGTAACATGATTCTTGTATTCTGGTTCTATTAGTTAAAACGTATTGAATTAACTTTTTTTGTTTCTGGGTCAGCGTGAATTCAAGCCTTAGTTCCTTCTCCCATTCTTTCATGAAATATGGAAAGTGCCCAGAATGGGTGGAAAATAAAAGTGTATACCCCAGGGAGAGAAGATTTTCTTCTACAAAAGCAGACAATTATCTGTAACTCCATGGGAAACTAACCTACTATAGATGCTGTCTCAATGTCTCTAAGGGAAGAGGCTTCTCCTTGGGGACATGTTTCTAACATTTACAGTATGTGTTACCATCATTCGCCCATAGTCTACAAAAGGTACCATCTTCTCCTGGTTTGAACCATGGAAAAGAACCCTAAGGGGATAGATGGTAACTCTATCTCATGGTTTTAGATTGGCTATGGTAGTGGGTGAGGTCCAACTTGAAAAACCTTGGTGAATAGCTGAAGCCCAGGGAGCGCCAACGAAATTATGGCCTGCTATTGGTTTCTTCAATGAGACACATATTTTTTCAGCCATATTGTGATGCCAGTTAATTATTGAAACTAACACCATAGCCTGTGACAATATGTTTCAAATGATATTAAACATTTTACAAAAGGCTCATCTACCCTTTTCTCCAACACTTTACTAGGTGTCCTGAGGACACTACCTTGCAGGAGCATCCAGTCTCCGACCAGAGGTTCCAGCGCTTCAGTTTTCATGTATTTAAATTTTACAACCTAAAGGAAGTGTACATGTCCTGTAACACCATCATCTGTCACAATGGAACCTCTCCAAACCGATGTACTGAAGGCTGCCGAGGAAGACGCAGACGTGATGTTCACGGTTCTACAGAGCTGGTCTCAGCTAGACTATCCCAAGGACCAATTATTATAACTTCTGGTAAGATGCCCAATTTATTTCATTTAAAGCCCAAGTCCAATTGGGCGTGAATTGAAAAATTCTCGAAAGAAAATCTGCTGTAATAACCTGATCTTTGTTGCCCTCTCCTACAGACTTCTGGCTGCTGCTTCTCTTCCAGGTGGAATGACGCCCAGCGTCATTACCCCGGAAGAAGGAATGCCACCTAGAAAAAAAACTAGAAAACTTTAAACTTAGAAAAAAGTTAAGTGTCAAACTTTTTATGTTTTAAAAAGTTCAGGAGGACATAACAACTATTGCTGACCCTGAAGCCAGGGTCTAAGAGTGAGTGGGTCTTGTGGGAGATTGGACATTTGCAGAGATTATGCCTTCCGCAATGCCTTTCAATGAAAATATGGAGGCACACAGTGGAAAGAAGGAAGGGAGAGGGATTAAAGAGCAGCACAGCGCTTGACCAAGTGCCAGAAGAACAAACAGGTGGGATAGAGAAGGGTGAGGCTGGAATTCTACTTTTAATTATCTGTTTTCTATTGCTTTAAAATTAGAAGGTATATTTTCCCCAAGCTACCATAGAAATCTAAGAAATACATAAAAATAGAATGATTTTTTTTATCTTCATTTAGAATACTGTGTCCAGTTCTGGAAACCTCAATTACAAAAAGATATTGATAAGATAGAACGAGTTCAGAGACAAGAAACAAAAATGGTAAAATGTCTGGAGGATAAAACATATCGAGAGCAACTTCAGGAACATATCGAGAGCAACTTCTTGAGAAAAGAAGGGAAAGGAGAGACATGATTGAAACTTTTAAAGAGGTTATAAAGCTTAATTTAAAAAATAAAAATAACAAACCTGCCTATACTTACCTGCTCTATATAAAAGTTTTGCACAGAGCAGCCCCCATTCTCTTCTTCTGGGGTGCTCCGCCGGCGCTCCAGGCCCCTCCTCTTAATTGGGTTCCCCCAGGGAAAGCCGCCTTCGTATTTGCTCCATTCGGTCCATTGACACAAACAGCGGGACTTGGCCCCCCCGCATCACTGGATTTTATTGACAGCAGCAGGAGCCAGTGGCTCCCGCTGCTATCAATCTGTCTAATGAGGAGCGCGACAGCGACGGGAGCTTCTGCGCTCATGCACATCGCTGGATAGGCTCAGGTAAGAAAAAGGAGGGGTATGGGGGGCAGCTGCAGCACAGAAGGATTTTCACCTTAATGCATAGAATGCATTAGGGTGAAAAACATTAAGACTTTAGAACCACTTTAAAAACATCAATGGGGTTATTATTAAGGTTCAGGAGGGCAGTTTTTTTCAACATGAAACCAAAATCAAGAACACGGGGACATGACCTCAAACTAACTGGAGGGAAGTTCAAAACGAATTTTAATAAGTATTATTTACGGGTGGTTGATGATTGGATTAAACTTCCAGCAGAGGTAGTGAGCCAGTCAACAGTAAATGGCTTCAAACATGCTTGAGACAAACATAGATCTATACTCACACAGTAAAGTTAATGAAAAAAAAAAAACAAAACAAACAAATAAAAAAACGGGCAGACTTGATGAACTACTGCCGTCACTTTACTATGTTTCTTTTTTTTTTTTTACTTTACTATGTTTCTATTTTTCTTCCACAGGGGACTCTTTCTGGAACAGCCAGTGCTTATAAAACAATGGCCTATGTGCTCATGGCAGTGGTTGGTGTAATAGCAACATTGTCTGTGATGGGCCTAATGATTCTGAAGCATCACTACCAGAGACAAGAAAACAAGGTGCCTAAAAACAATAGCACCTAATACCCCAAAGAATGGATCATATCAATGCCTCAATTAAAGTACCACACTCTCTCAAGAATTCATATTATTGTCCATATGGGTGGCAATGTCAAAAATGGTCTGCTAACACATCAGCTGTTGAGGCAAACTTCAAGATGTTGCTCCACTGGTACCTTGTACATTTCTGTATCTCCAAAGTCCTCCCTACCTATACATTTACATGCTCTATTGGGTGCCCCTTGCCTGGAATTTATATTCATGTGGTGGGACTGCCTAAAGGTACAATTATTTTCAGTCAAACAGTAACTTTTATTAAGGCTTGTACATATTAATGAATACAAAAAGTATACTTTGATGTAATGACAATAAAATTACAAAAAAAAAAAACTTTCTGGGAGTCTTTCATCCCCAATACATACTTAGTTATGCAAGACATGGCAACACGTGGAGTGACAAGAAAAAAAAAAAAAGAAAAAGTACAGTAATCATTCTAACAACCCTCTAGTCCAGTGATGGTGAACCTTGGCATCCCAGATGTTTTGGAACTACATTTCCCATGATGCTCATGCACTCATGCAGTGTAGTTGAGCATCGTGGGAAATGTAGTTCCAAAACATCTGGGGTGCCAAGGCCATCACTGCTCTAGTCAATGGAGCCGGGTTACATGTGCTCGAATGCTATCAAGTGCACTAGCACAATACTTTAAGGTCAAGAGTATTTGAATCTTACAGCGTCAATCAACTGTTCGTTGAAGGATCCTGAAGCCGTCTGTCCCATATCTTGTTGAATTTAGTTGGGCAGCCCCTATGTATTTACATAAATCTCTTGTATGGCAAGGTATTATTAATCTCTAGCATTCAAGTATTGAACTCAGGTGGTAGAATACTCATCCATTGTCTATCGATGCATTTTCTGGCTATGAACAGAGTTTCATGGAGAAAGATTTTAGGTAATTTATCCATATCCGTTTCTGAAAATATCCCTAATAGACACGGTTTGGGGTGAAGTGTCAGGGGGGATCCCATCTCGTAGAAATTGCACAACCTGTTTCCAGTACCCTTGTATATCAGGCATTTCCAGATTAAGTGGTAGAATGTTCCTTGTTCATGGGGCACAAGGTGTTTTGGTCACTTTGATACCTAGCCATTCTAATGAGAGTGAGATAGGTGTGATGAAGAATATACTGTTGTGTTAGGCGGTCTGACAGCTTAGGGGACACTATCTTGCAATTGTCAAGCACATCACTCCACTCCTCATCCTCCAGTGTGCCAACATCCCTTTCCCACCTTGATTTAAGCTCATAGGCCAACCTGAATGAAGAGGGGAGGTGAAGCTTGGCGTAAAATGTTGCAATCAGTTTTTTGGGGTCTGAGCCCCTGATTATTTCTATAATAGGGATGGGGTCAAACTGTAGGGGCGTGGATAAGAATTGATTTTGAAAGGCATGGCGGAGTTGTATATATCTGAAGAACATATGGTTAGGCAACATACATTCGACTTTCAGCAGGTCAAATGGTTTAGGGCACCCGTTTACCAATATGTGAGACAAGTTATATGCACCTCTGGTGCTCCACATATGTGAATCTGGAATGGAGCAGAATTTCAGGAGTGAAGTATTATGTCATAGAGGTGTGAAGTCATGGCATTGGGGGAGATTCAGTCTAGCAGACACTACATTCCATATACGTCTATATTGATATAGGAGCGATTTTCTATCTCCCGAGACCTAGGCCCCCCCAAGCCCGCTCATTATGACACATAATGGGTCTGTTGGTGAATGTGACCATTGGGGCATAAAAAGGTAAGGAATCTAGATCTATCAGTTTTGGCAATGTGAAAAAGTTGGGATAGCTGAGACGCTAAATAATATGTACAAAAACAGTATCTCTCCTGCGCTCAAGTGGTAGGCGAGAAGGTGAATGTTCTGAATGTTCTTTTTAGCACAAATAGGGTGGTCTTCCTGCCCCCTTTGGTCTAAGGGTATCCAAAAACACTGTAAGACAACAACAAGAGAAGGGCGCACCGACCTTGTGCATTACCACTAAAAAGTTTATTAAATCGGAATGGGTAGCGTACATTATACTCACAAACATAGGATGTGTACATGCATGTAGGAAATGAGAACCACTCACCTCCAGAACACTTCTCTACTGCTGGATAGCGTGATGGCGTCCACAAAGACCTGGTTTGGCTTACGGGTTTCGAGGGAGAACCCTCTTCCTCAGAGCCAAAATCGCCACTCAATATGTATTAAGATATGGGAGTGCTGCACCTCCAAGATCTGTGGGATTTTTAAGCTTCGTCCAAGGTAATTTGTGTCTACTGGCGCCCCATACAAAATGGCTTAAGAAGGGATTCCATTGACTGAAAGTCCTATAAAGTTAAAGGCTGTATACTGGAGAGTGCCATAAGATATATAGTATTTTAGGTAAATGTACCATTTTAATTAGATTAATGTGACCCATTATCCCTATAGGCAGACGTGCCCATATCTGAGTTTTTGCTTTAATTAGGTCAAAGATAGGTTGTATATTGTTAGGGATATATTCCGCTGGGGTATTAGTGATCTGAACTCCAAGATATTTGATACGGCTTACCCTTTGTAAGGAGAGGCTAGTTTGGTCATGCGTTTGTGGGAAACAGTCAATGGGGAGTATTTAGGATTTATCCCAGTTTATTTTAAAACCCGAAAAGGTTTTTCTATGAGGGTGAGAGCTGTTGATAGGGATGTGTCTGAATCTGCCAGATATAGCAGTGTGCCATCTGCATACATGCTGATCTTTTCTATAATGGAGCCTACTCGTAATCCAACCACCCCAGGGTGTGAGCGTATAGCTATCACCAGCGGTTCAGCAGCCAGAGCGTACAGCAGGGGAGATAAGAACATCCCTGTCGGGTCCCTCCAGTGAGGGAGAACGGCTCAGAAGCCCACCCATTCGCCAACACCCTGGCCACTTGGGCCTGGTATAGTAATTGTACCCATTTTATACATTTAGGCTCAAAACCATAGCTTTCAAGACACTTGGTACAATTATTTTCAATACAATCAGGTGAGTACTAGAAAGGACAGTACCCTGAAACCCAATAGAAGCATTAAACTGCAAATTGTGTATGCTTTGCAATAGACACCAGACCAAGCTACTAACCCATATATTTACTGTCGACCAAGAGAACCATAGTAAACATGTGGAAGTCACCCTCAATATCCTTCCAGAAAAATAAGTATAGGGTCACTCAAACAATGTCCTTGAAAAATTGAAAACATTTGGTCAAGTTTAACCAAATTTGGTTTTCATAGGTAGAGAATTGTTTGCTTTCTACCTATAGCTAGCCTTAGCAATTTAAAGAATCCTGGAGTCATCCTGCTGCTAGGTTCCAGCTACCCACGAGTCTCTTTTATTGTTCACTTAACCCAACTGGATTCCTCCCACACCAAGCTATGCAGTGGAATAATGTCCATAGAGGATGTCTCCAACTTACAAGCCAACCTCAATGCACTGTTTAATTAGGTTGATATGTGGCAAAAGAGGATTATATTGATAATTGTAAAACTAGGCATTACAAGGCTAAAAACATGCATGTATCATACATTCAAGGAGGATAGAAAAGTCAGCAGATGAAATTCTGAGGTAAATGACTTGATACATTGTAATCTGTTAGGATAACAACTTTGTATCAAGTCATTTATTTTATTTACTTTTTGAATTTGCCACCGGTTCCACAGCCTTGCATTGCAACGCTCGCAGGGAAGGGAACCGGAAGACGCTGGCATCTGACGAGCACACAGCAGGGAGACAGCGTGAGGATGCCTGGGGAGGACAGCGGGAGATCACAGGGGAAGGCGAGTTTCATTCTGGGGTAATCCCGAGTGTAGCTCGGGGTTACCGCTTTTGGAACACTATATTAACCCCAAGTCACACTCAGGAATACCGCTAGGGAGGTTAATAGTCTGTAATAAAACAAATTAGATTGATATTCAACCCAATTATGGGGTTGGGCATTGTCCAATTGTGATCAAGTGTAATGTATAAATATGGTGGAGCTGACGTGGGTGGCCACTTCGCCTGATGATGTCCTGGTTATGACGAAACACGCAGGGGCTGGGACTTTTGGCTACAACGTCACTTTCACAGGAGAGTATTCACAATAACAGTCATAGGCTATTAACTGTGTTCGTAGTGTTCTCAATGCGTTTCATGAAACTCAGTTTACTTCCTCAGGAGAGATAGTGTAAATATTTAAATGCAAAAAACCCCACAAAAATAAATAAATTAGGTACAACAGAGGGACACAAACCTCTTATTCATCCCAGTGGCTCACTGTACATACATATATGTTTATACTCACCCACCCAGTCCCAAAAGGAAGGGGTGGTGATTGGTCATCATCCACTGAACATCCAGCAAGAGGATTACCACGTGACGTCTGTCCGGGGAGCTGTGGAAGAGCGGACAGCACCCACCGTGGATACCCGGGGGGGCTGGCAGAGATGGGGGACCCTCCCCAAAACCATAAAGAAGGCGTGGCCAGCAGGCAGAAAATACACGTGCAAAAGAAAAAGATACAAAGAAAATGTTTTGAAAAATATCCATATGTATAACATATTAATAAATAAAGAGAAAAAGGCAAAGGGTGTCTAGGATTATGATAATAGAGTGCTGATAGGCATGTGTGCCAAATAAAAAGGGGGAAAAGGGATCTCATAAACATGAAGTAAAAAATTAAAAAGGGGGTAAAGTGGGATAATTCTAAAAGTAGCCCCATGATTGAGGCCAAATTTACAATACACAGAATATAAACCCCACTAAAATAGCACACTGGTGATCCCACATCTGAGAGAAAGAAATTGTAATGTTGCCTGTCGCCTTGCAAAGGGGTAAAGAGAATAAGCCTCACCATCAGCCACCCCTATTCCAAAACCATGGCCAATAATATGGATTCCCCCTTGGCCATTAACATGGTGTCCCCACCCCCCCACCCCTTTGTGGCTATAACAGCCTTCGCTCTACTGGGAAGGCTTTTAAATAAGACTTTGTCTTTTAGCCAAAAGAGTAGATACTGATGTTGGATGAGAAGACCTGGCTTACAAGCAACATTCCAATTCCTCCCAATTGTGTGCAGTAGGGCTGAGGTTAGGGCTCTGTGCTGGACACTTGAGGTCTTGTCTCTATGGAGTTGGCTTTGTTCACAGTGTACAGTCATTTAGGTTACCCCATTTCATCCAAAAGGTGTTCAGTAGAATTCTGGTTAGGGCTCTGTGCAGACCACTCAGATTACTTCAAACCACGTCTTTATGAAGCTGATTTGTGCACAGGGTGCAATCATTGCAGAAAAGTCATGGTGGTTATCCTATTTCATCCTAGATGTGTTAAGTAGGGTTGAGCTTTGAGTTCTGCGTGGGCCACTTGGTTTATTCCAAACCAAACTATGTCTTTATGAAGCTGGCTTTTTGCACGGGGTACAGTCATGGTGGTTGTCCATTGCATCCCAAATGTGTTCAGTAGGCTTGAGGTCTTTGAAGGTCACTTTGAACCAAACTGGTCAAACTATGTTATTATGGAGTTGGCTTCGTGCACAGGGTACAATCAGCTGGAATATTAATGGTGTGTGACGAGACCCTTGCTCGCTCGCTTCCGCTCTCCAGACACTCCTCTGCTTCTAGTGAGTCAGCTTGCAGATCGCAACGTCTGATGGTTCGGTCAACCAAGGCTCCGGGATCCGAACTACAGCTATGTGCCGTTCGGAATCCATTAGAACAAACACCAGGCAGGCTGTATGTAAGTTCAAACAGGAAGAACATTTATTGGAAGAACACAGCACACTTTTATACAGAATTTGGAACATCCCGCCCCCAACAACCGCTTTCCCATTGGTCAATTGCACAGTACATGCCGTTCTCCTTCAGGTCCTCCTTAGCCATGCAAATGAGGACTTGAAAATGAGTCAGCAGGGATTGGTCAGATAGCTTGACTAGAAGGACTGTTATGTGTAATGAGACAGAAGCCCCCAGGGGACAATCAATGTACACAATAGCCAGACACAGAACAATGGTTCCATAACGAGCCCCCAATACACATTACTGTCAATACATCCCTTAGCAGACAACAGGTGGGTTCATTAGCACACCCGACAATAGGTGAATGGAAAGCCACCTCAGACAAAAGCAAAATTGTTAGACAGTCAGTGTCCTTATTGAACTTCCTGGAATGACCATATTAGGAGTTGTACTTCCTGGTCAGAGACCTCATGGCAAATGGGAACAAATCTCAATATTTCTACATGGAGACCTTGCTGACAAATATGAAGCAATCCAAACCATCACCCATCTGTCCTTAAATTCCAGTGACGGTGAACACCGTCACATGGTGGTTACCCTATTTCACACCAAAGGTGTTCAGCGGGGTTGAGTTTAGGATTGTGGGTTATTCCAAACCAAACTGGTCAAAGTATATCTTTATGGACATGAAGGTTATTCTATTTCATCCAAAAGGTGTTCATCAGGGTTGTTAGGACTCTATGCAGGTTACTTTGAACCAAACTGGTCAAACTATGTCTTTGTGGAGCTGGCTTTGTGCAGAGTACAATCATGCTGGCAAAGTAATGGTGGTTTTACAGTTTCATCCCAAAGGTATCCAGCAGGGTTGAGCTTAGCGCTCTGTGCAGACCACTCAGGTTTTTCCAAGCCAAACTACCCTATGTCTTTATGAAGCTGACTTTTTGCACAGGGGACAGTCATGGTAGTTATCCCATTTCAACCCAAAAGTGTTCAGTAGGATTGAGGTTAGAGCTCTATGGAGGTCACTGCAAACCAAACTGGTCAAACTATGTCTTTATGGAGCTGGCTTTGTGCACACGGTGCAATCAGCTGGAATAGTAATGGTGGTTACCCTATTTCACCCCAAGGGTGTTTAGCGGGGTTGAGTTTAGGGTTGTGTGCAGGCCACATGGGTTATTCCTAACTAAACTGGTCAAACTACTTCTTTATGGAGTGAGTTTCTTGTACAGGGTACAGTTATGGTGGTTATCCCATTTCATCCCAAAGGTGTTCAGTACGGTTGAGGTTAGGGCTTTGTTCAGGCCACTGAGGTTACTTCAAACCAAACTGGTCAAACCATGTCTTTATGGAGCTGGATTTGTACACAGGGGTAGGGTCATGGCTATTTGTCCATGTACAGTCCTGACCACTCTGTGCTCCAATACAATGATGCCCCCATAGTGCCCTGCCCCCTCCAGCCATTTTATCCCTGCAGACACATGTGCCGATCCCCTTGCAGCCCTCTCGCAATCACATGCAATATCTGTCATCGCACTGATGTGAACCAGGGCTAATACAGTGATCAGGGATAATACTATACACTGTCACTGTACTAATGACACCGGCTGGGAAGGGGTTAACATCTAGGGTTTAGTGGTCAAAGGGTTAAATGTGTGCCTAACCAGTGTTTTTGTGTACACAGTGTGCTGCTTTCACTAGGGGAAGAGATGGATTCAAGAATTCCTGCTTTACAGCAACAAAAACCGGCACGATGGAGCTCTGCATTTACATTGACAGAGCTCTGTCCTCTTCCTCTGCGCCGATCAGCAGGTGCCAGCGGTCATCCATTGCCCGGCACCTGCTGATCAGCTTGTGATCTGTTTAAAGTAGTAGTATACTCCGCTTTTTACATTTTACCTACAGGTAAGCCTATAATGAGGCTTACCTGTAGGTAAAATTAATATCTCCTAAACCTGCACGGTTTAGGAGATATTCACCCTGCATACAGCCGCTGACACCAGCGGCGCATTTGCTCAGAGCTCCTTGCCGTAATGTGAACTCCTGCGTGCATGCGCAGGAGTGACGTCATCGCGGCTCCGGCCATTCACAGCCGGAGCCGCTGAACCTGGAAGCGACACCGAGGGAACATGTCAGCTCCCTCAGCGGTTTCTGGGCGACCGTGTGGGGGCTTCGTTCTAAGGTATTTCATAATGTGCTAGTATGCGAGGCATACTAGCACAATATGCCATTGTCCTGCCGGGTTTCTGTTTTTTTTTTTTTGGGGGATACAACCGCTTTAATTACAGCACAGCCAGCACACGCGTGTGCCCCTTACCTGGAGATGCAGAATCACGTATATATACACGTAATTCTGTGCAAAGTGGCTTTACACCATAACACTGGTTAAGCACATGGTTAACCCTTTCACCCTAGATGTTTAACCTCTTCTCAGCCAGTGTCATTAGTACAGTGACAGTGCATATTTTTTAGCACTGATCACTGTATTAGTGTCACTGGTCCCCACAAAGTGTCAAAAATGTCAGTTAGTGTCTGCCGCAATATCGCAGACCCGCTTATAAGTTGCTGATCGACGCCATTTCTAGTATTAAAAAAAATAAATGAAAATTCCAGTGTATATCCCATAGATTGTAGATGCTGTAACTTTTGCGCAAACTAATCAATATACGCTTATTGGGATTTTCTTTTACCAAAATACATATAGCGAGGAATAAGCCTACATTTTTAAAGAAATTTTATTTTTTCATTTTTTTTTATTGGATATGTTTCAAAACTTTTGTTTATAGCGCAAAAAAAACAAAACAAAAAAAAAAAAAACGCAGAAGTCAAATTAAGATCAAACAAATACCACCAAAAGAAAGCTCTATTTATGGGGAAAAAATTTACACAAACTTTATTTGGTGTACAACGTTGCATGACCGCCCAATTGTCAGTTAACCACTTAAGCCCTGGAGGATTTGGCTGCTCAATGACCAGGCCCTATTTTGCGATTCGGCACTGCGTGACTTTAACGGACAATTGCGCGGTCGTGTGACGCTGTACCCACATGAAATTGACGTCCTTTTTTTCCCCACATTTTTTTTATATGAAATTCCCCCCCCCCCCCCAAAAAAAAATGTAAAAATCTAAATTTTTTAACATTTTAGGCCAATTTGCAAAAGATGTATGTCATTTTTATTGTTTTTTTTTAACCACTTGCCGACTGCCTAACGCCGATCAACGTCGGCAGTCAGCCCCTCACAGGCAAAGTGACGTAGGTCTACGTCGCTAGCCTGTGAGGGTTTAGGGAGTGAGCGCGCGCCCCCGGAGGCGCGCTCCCGCTCCGTCACGCACCCCCCCACGCGTGTGACCGGCGGACCCGACGTCCGCTGGTCACTCGGCGATCGTCGGGGGAGAGGGAGAAAGGCAGGCAGCTTGTGTAAACAAGCTGCCTGTCATTCTCCCCTGTGTATGACAGATGATCATACGGTTCTACTATGTAGAACCGTTGATCACTGTTCATACACTAGTAGCCACAGCCAATCACAGTAGAAAGCACGCCCCTAGGGACACACATAGCCCCGCCCTTTCAAAAAAAAGTTAACCCCTTCACTGCCAGTGTATTTTTACAGTAACAGTGCATATGTATAGCACTGATTACTGTAGAAATGTCACTGGTAAACCCAAAAGTGTCAAAAATGTCAGTCAAGGGTCCGATCTGTCCGCCGCAATGTCACAGTACCGCAAAAAAAAAATCGCAGATCGCCGCCATTACGCGTTAAAAAAACAACAACAAAAATGACAAAAATCTTTCCCTTTGTTAGTAAACGCGATAACTTTTGCACAAACCAATCAAAATACGCTTTTTGCGATTTTTTTTACCAAACATATGTAGCATAAAACAAATTGGCCGAAAATGTTAAAAAATTTAGATTTTTACATTTTTTTGGGGGGGAATTTCATATAAAAAAATGTGAAAAATATCGTTATTTTTGCAAAATTTACGCTCTTTTTTTGTTTATAGCGCGTGATCAAAAAAAAAAATCGCACAGGTGATCAAATACCACCAAAAGAAAGCTCTGTTTGTGGGAAAAAAAGGACGCCAAATTCGTTTAGATACAGCGTCGCACGACCGCGCAATTGTCCGTTAAAGTCACGCAGTGCCGAATCGCAAAATACCCCCTGGTCAGGAAGGGGGTAAAATCTTCCGGGGCTTAAGTGGTTAAACGAGTAATGGCGGCGTTATGCGTTTTTTTTTGCGGGACTGCGACATTGCGACGGACAGATCGGACCCCTGACTGACACTTTTGGGGTTACCAGTGACATTACTACAGTAATCAGTGCTATACATATGCACTGTTACTGTAAAAATGACACTGGCCCCGCTGACAACCATCCTCAGCTCTGCTGACTCATCCTATGTCCTGCTGATCCCCATCCTCTGAGAGGAACAACCAAGGAGGGGGTAGAGGGGGACAACCAAGGAGGGGGTAGAGGGGAACAACCAAGGAGGGGGTAGAGGGGGACAACCAAGGAGGGGGTAGAGGGGGACAACCAAGGAGGGGGTAGAGGGGAACAACCAAGGAGGGGGTAGAGGGGGACAACCAAGGAGGGGGTAGAGGGGGACAACCCAGGTAAGAGGACAACCAAGGTAAGGGGGGACAGCCAAGGCCAGGGGAAAGGGCAATAAGGGACAATAAAAGGGGGGGGGAGAGGGGAAAACCAAGGTAGGGGGAGAGGGGGACAAGGGACAACCAAGGAGATGGGGACAACCAAAGTGGAGGGAGAGAGGGGGACAGAGGACTACCAAGGCAGGGGGGACAACTAAGGAGGGGGAGAAGTAAACAGCCAAAGTTGGGGTAGAGGTTGACAACCAAGGTAAGGGGAAAACCAAGGCAGGGAGAGAGGGGGACAACCAAGGTGAGGTGAAAGGGAAGAAGGCATAAATGTATATATATATACTGTATGAGGAGGAGGGGTGACTAGGAACGTATATTATCCGGAACTCAGCCCGCACCTCTTCCATCTCCGTCCTTCAATCTCCTCACAGAGAGACACGAACGCCCCGCTCCTCCCACTATATGAATATTAATGAGGGATGTAATTCTTCCCGCCCAACACCGGACCTTCTGCCAACCCAGCCCCGCCTCTACCGACGGAGCACCAATCCTTCCCACTGAGAAGGCGGAGTCGTAAGCTGAGGTAAACAGGCGGGAATCTGTGTGGGCGGAGTCGTAGCTGATGAGTAACACGGGAGGGAAGTGTGTTGTGTGGGCGGATCTATCTGCTCTCCTGTCATGAGCCGCGTGAATTTAATGCTGCTGAGCGCTGATTGGCTCAGGCTGCACTCAGAACAAGCGGGAAGACACGAAAAGTGAGGTAGGTTGGCGCTCCTTCCGGTGCCCTCCACCAACTCACTGACCTCTTCCTGTGCCCAACAATCCCTGCCATAAGTATATCACACATGGGCTGTAAGAGAGGGAGGGGCAGTCTGTCCTACCTTCCACCATAACATTACTTTCCCAATCCCCACCTCCCTCATGGTGCCCTTATATTCCCTCCCCCACCACTATGCTCCACCCCTTTCCTCCCCCATGGAGCTCTTCTGTCCCCTCCTTCCTATACCTCTTCCACCGCCCCTCTTCCCATAATACTCCCCTCCCCCCAACTTCCTCCACCCTACAATCCTTCCTCTTCCAGGTTGCTTCCAACTCCTCCCACCACTACCCACCAACCGCCACTGGTACCCCCATCCTTCCTTTTATAGATCTCCCTCCCCCATACCTCCAACCCCCACCAGTCCCCCCTCCCATACCTCCAACCACCACCAGCCCCCCTCTCATCCCTACCAGTCCCCCCTCCCATACCTCCAACCACCACCAGCCCCCCTCTCATCCCTACCAGTCCCTCCTCCCATACCTCCCACCCCCCCCTCATCAATCACCTCCATCCCCCCCTCCCATACCTCCAACCACCACCAGCCCCCTTCTCACCCCCTACCAGCCCCCCTCCCATACCTCCCACCCCCCGCATCAATCACCTCCATCCCCCCTTCCATGCCTCCAACTCCCACCAGCCCCCCTCCCATACCTTCAGCCCCGCCCCTTCCTATACCTCCAACCCCCCACCAGCCCCTCCCATTCCTCCAGCCCCCCCCCCATGAATCACCTCTGTCCCCCCAACCCCTACCAGCCCCCTCCCATACCACCAACCACCACCAGCCCCCCTCTCACCCCTACCAGTCCCTCTTCCCATACCCCCAGCCCCCCCTCTCATATCTCCAACCCCCCACCAGCCCACCCCATACCTCCCACCTCCCCCATCAATCATCTCCATCCCCCTTCCATATCTCCAACCCCCCTCCCATACCCCAAACCCCACCGGCCCCCCCATACCTCCCACCCTCCCATCAATCACTTCCATCCCCCCTCCCATACCTCCAACCCCTACCAGCCCCCCTCTCTCCCCCATCAATCACCTCCATCCTCCCTCCCACACATCCATCCCCTACCAGGCCTCCCCCTCCCTCCCCCATCAATCACTTTTATAGCCCCTCTCATACCTCCAACCTCTACCAGCCCCCCCTCCTCTCTGCCCTACAAGTACCCTCTTTCTCTTTCGTTCATTGATGGACACAGTTCCTGATTCTTCTTAACCATTGGGTTATGCTCCCCCCTACAGGAGTAGGACACTAGGCAGGAAAAAGCTTGACTACACCTATTGGCAGTCTGAGGGGTGTATACACCCACTCTCAGCTATAGGCACTCATTTTGTTTCTGCCTAGTCAGGAGTAAGGACTTAGTTCCTTGCCGGGATCTCTGGTCCTGGCAATTTTTTCATTCTAAATTTAATTTTTTTCCTCTTTTTATTTTGTTCCTGTGAGAATCTACTATCAACTGCCGGACTGGGCGACAAACTGGATAATATAAATCCTTAGGGTTCCCCCAGTCTGGCCAGTGAGCGCGTGCAGATCGCAGCTCTGCGCTAGGTCCGCCGCGACATAACCCCACTGGATCTTTGCGGCAGTGCAAGACTTGTTCCTTCAAGGGGTGATTGTTCCAGTTCTGACTTCGGAACATTTTCAGGGGTTTTTACTCAAACCTCTTTACAGTTCCCAGGATAGAAAGGCAAGGTACGTCCAATCCTGGACCTCAAGGCGCTAAGCTGCTTTGTGCGAGTACAGAAGTTCTGCATGGAGTCCATTCACATGGTAGTGGCGTCCCTACATCAGGGGGATTTCTTCTCTCTTCTATCGACAAGAAGGACGCCTACCTGCAAATTCGAATATGTGCTTGTCGCCAGCGCTTCCTCCGTTTTGCCATGGATGAGGAGCATTATCGGTTTGTGGCGCTGACCTTTGGTCTCACCTCTGCACCTCGGGTCTTTACAGGAGTGTTGGCTCCGGTGCTGGCATTGTTTGAGTCAATGGGGGATCGCAGTACTGGGGTACCTGGATGATCTTCTTCTGCGAGCAGAGTCTCTGACCGCTTTGTAGTCCACTGGAGATTGCTCTGTGAACTCTGAGGGAGTTCGGTTGGATCCTGAACATTCAGGAGTCTGCTTTGGTTCTGTCAACAAAAACTGGACTATCTGGGCCTGACTCTGGACTCGACCTCAGCCAGCGTGTTTCTTCCTCTGGAAAAACTCCAGGCATTGCAGGAGGCAAATCTGTTGTTCAGCAGAAGGTCATCCCTCCGGGCTTGCCTGTGCATTCTGGGCCTGATGGTGTCCAACCTCAAGGCGGTCTGTTTGCACAGCTCCACACAAGATCTCTGCTAAAGAGATTCTGGTAAAATGGGTCAAGGATCCACGATTTCTAGCGGTGGCTTCGCTCTCCGGCACTTCGACAGGGAAAATCCTTTTCCCCCTGTACTGGACGGTTGTCTCCACAGATGCCAGCCTGTCCGGTGGGGAGGCGTCCTCAGCATAGATGTGCTTAGGGGGTCTGGACTCTGGCAGAGCCCAGACTGCCGATTAGTGTACTGGAACTCCGAGTGATCAGACTTTGTCTGGCTTACTGGACAATCATCTTTAGGGGTGTTCCTTTACGAATTCTTTGGGACAATGCCACGGCCGTGGTCTATGTCAACCACCAAGGGGGCACAAAAAGTGTCCTGGTGGCTCGGTAAGTAGCCGGCAATCTAATTGAAGAGACAAGAACTCACTGCTCAAGGTGGTGTAATTGCCTGATGACTCACACCGGTGCATGCCCCGGCTCGCCTCCATGAAAACTTGATAAAGGAAAAGGAATTTCCTTTTCCTTTATCAGCTGGCATTCTAAGGTGGGCTGACTGATTCGTTCCAGCCTTCTCAAACTTCTGCCACAACTCCTGTGCAGGATTCAGGCAGAAGGGATTGCGGTCATTCTAGTGGCTCCAGACTGGCCTCGCCAGTCTTGGTATGTCGATCTGGTACAGCTGGTCACCGATGCTCCTTGGGGACTTCCTCTCAGAGAAGATCTGCTGTCCCAAGGACCAATCTTCCATCCTGCTTTACAGTCGTTGGCTTTGGCGGCATGTTGAACGCCTATGCCAGGGATCCTCAAACTACGGCCCTCCAGCTGTTGCGGAACTACACATCCCATGAGGCATTGTAAAACTCTGACATTCACAGACATGGCTAGGCATGATGGGAATTGTAGTTCCTGAACAACTGGAGGGCCATAGTTTGAAGACCCCTGGCCTATGCTGAAGGATAGGGATCTACCATCATACGTGGAAGACGTACATTGCCTTGTGTGAGTCTCTTGGGGTTCTTCCTCGGTCCTTCTTGCTGGCTCGGGTCTTGACCTTCCTTCGAAGGGGGGTTTTACAGAAATTGGCCTTGAGTACATCAAGGGCCAAGTATCGGGTTTTGGCGGTCTTTTTCCAATGACCTTTGGCCACACATTCCCTGGTGCGTACCTTTTCTTCAGGGTGACCGACATTTGGTTCCTTCAGTGCGGGATCCGTTGCCGCTCTGGAATCTTAATGTGGTGTTTTCAGCTCTACTGAAGTTTCTCTTTGAAAATATTCGGGAGGTTCCCTGCTTACACTGCCGCAGAAGGTGGCCTTCTTTGGTGGCTATCACCTCTGCATGCACTGACGGTGTTATCCTGTCATTCATCTTATGGTGATTCATGAGGATTAGGTGGTGCTTTACCTCTGTCCGTAATTCCTTCCTATGGCGGTTTCTGACTGTCATTTCAATGCAGATATTGTGTTGCCTTACCTGTGTTCCAGGCCTAAACATCTGAAGGAAATTACCTTGCATGTCTTGGATGTGGTCCGGACAATTAGGGTGTACCTGGCAGCAACGGAGTCTTTTAGGAAGTCAGACTCACTATTTGTGCTCACGGACAGACCTCACAAAGGGTTGTCTGCTTCTTCTGCGACCATTTCCAGATGGATCGGACAATGGTTCAGGCCTATTGCATCAGGGGTCAGGTTCTTGCTTTCCCTGTATAGGCTCACTCTACTAGGGTGCTTAGTGTCTCCTGGGCTTTCCGTCTTCAAGCGTCAGTGACACAGGTTTGCAAGATTTGGTAAAATGGTTTTGTTGGCATCTGCGGATGCTTCTTTTGGCCACAAGGTTTTGCTGGCTGCTGTTTAGAGGACCTGATGTATTGTTTTTCAGGTGAGCTCCAGTTTATGGTTGAGCTCAATGTTACCTGGTTGTTATGGTTAGCCTTGGGAAATTTTTTCTGATGTTTTCCAACCCCTCATGTTTAACACTGCTTTGGGACGTCCCAATGGTTAAGAAGTATCAAGAGCCGTGTCTATCAATGAACGAAAGAGAAAATTGAATTTTTGACTTACCATAAAACCCGTTTCTCTGATGTTCATTGACGGACACCGCACCCACCCCTCTGTGGGGTTGACTTTCTTCTAACACTGCTTGTAACAAAGTAACAGTGTCTATAGCTGAGAGTGGGTGTATACCCCCTGGGACTGGCCATAGGCGTAGTCAACCTTTTTCCTGCCTAGTGTCCTACTCCTGTAGGGGGCAGTATAACCCAATGCTTAAGTAGATTTAGGAGCTGTGTCTTCAATGAACATCATAGAAATAGA
Organism: Pelophylax lessonae; assembly: GCF_965119305.1. Lineage (NCBI taxonomy): Eukaryota > Metazoa > Chordata > Amphibia > Anura > Ranidae > Pelophylax > Pelophylax lessonae. Next base: position 19,502,106 of record NC_138775.1, on the reverse strand, counting down.
TCTTACGGTAAGTCAAAAATCCAATTTCCTCCCCCTTCTCAACCCCTATAAGTACAGTCCATCCCCCCCCCCCCTGCTAGTGTTGCCACCTCATCCCTTTAAACCCAAACACATAGTAATTTCTGATGAAGGTGGTAATTAAACTCAGTGCCTTATCTGCATAAAATTATCCCCAGAACCTGTGTAATTCATGTGTGTTCAGGTTTAAAGGAATGAGGTGACAACTCCGCCCCCACCTTCCCTACTATTACCACCCCCCCACCTTCCTAATTCCTATAAGTGTCCTCCACCCAATTCTCCCAACTGCCATCAGTACCCTCCCCCCCTTTCCCTTCCTAACCCCCACCAGTACCCTCCACCCCCCCCTTCCCTATCAGTAACCCCCCCCCCACCTTCCCAACTCCTACCAGTATCCTCCACCCACTCCCCCAATCCTCCTAACCACCATCAGTACTCTCCACCACCCCTTCCCAATCCTCCAAACCCCTACAAGTATTCTCCACATCCCCCATCCCGACCCCATACCAGTACCTTCCACCCACTCACCCCGGTTTCTTGGTGCTCCCAACCCCCATCATTACCCCCCACTGCTCCCTTTCCCAATCCTCCCAACCACCACCACTAGAGATGAGCTCAGGCATGTTTGAGTTCCCAACGTGCCAGATCCTGCCAGGAAGCCGACACTGCACTCCGCTAATCACATGCACTGAGACATTTACTGATCTGTGCAGCTGGGGACCAGGAAATGTCTCACTGCCTGTTATTGGCAGAGTGCAGTGTCGGCTTCCTGACGGGATCGGGCACGTGGAACATGAACACGCCTGAGCCCATCTCTGACCACCAGCGACATTCCCCCTCCTCTTCCCAATCCTTCCACCCCATAATACCCCTCATCCTCTTTTCCCTCCAACTCTCACCAATATCCTCTGGGTTTTTCCAGTTTTTGTAATCCTCATCAATATCCTCCACCCCTTCCCATTCCTTACACCTCCAGCATTACCCCTTCCCTCACACTCTGCCCTGTACCCCACACTCCACCCTACACCTCATTACTCACCCCCATCCTATATGCCACACGCCAATCCCCACACCCCATTCCTTCCCCTCCCGAAACCCCCTCATCCTATATCCATACCCCCACCCACTATTTCCCCCTGTCATCTTGTACCCCACATCCCATTCCTCACCCCCACCTGGTACCCCAATTCTCACCCCCACCCTGCACCTCACTCCTCACCCCCATCCTTTACCCCACCCCCTCCCATCCTGTACCACATTCTTCACCTCCATCCTGTACCCCACACCTCACCCGGCACTTCACACTTCATTCCTCACACCCATCCTATATGCCACACCCCACCCCCCCATCCTATACCCATACCCCACCCTTTAGTCCTCCCCCTCATCCTGTACCCCACATCCCATTCCTCACTCCCACCTTGTACCCCATTCTTCACCCCCACCTTGTACCCCATTCCTCACGCCCCTCCTGTACCTCACACCCCATTCCTCCCCCCCCCTATATCCTATACCCCATTCCTCCCCCCTCATCCTGTACCCCACATGCTAATCCTCCCCCTCATCCTGTACACCACACCACATTCCTAGTTTCCTGTATGTGCCCACATACTGAAGCGGCCTCATTGAAATTGTTCCTTTTCAGGTACCTCCAGTGAAGATGACCTCCAAACGGCGGTCGTCTAAGTCAGGTGACCAAGAAGATTCTGGCGCCGGCTCCTCCAGTAAGTAGTGATGATTTGATGGAGGTTGTCACAGCTTTTGCACTCACTGAATGCTGTATAGATTGCAGACCGTGGAAAAGTATCAAAAGTCTGTGTGGCAGCTGCCACGTCCCCTGCACATCGGGTCGCAAATTCCTTTACACCTTGAGTCCTCATGTGCACTGCAACTCGGGTCACCGAGTGTCCCCTCACACCTTGGGTCCCTACATCTCACCCCGCTCCTTGAGGTCCTACGCACCCGGAGTCGCTATATGAATAGAAACAGACCCAATGTTTTGAAAAGTAACCAGTTTCCTTTACTTTCTGTTATGAAACTCCGCCTCTTCTTCATGTCCCACCATAAGAAATTGCTTTCTATGGGGACGCACCTGCGAGCTCACTCCCGAGAGCAGGACTCACAGAATTTGATAGCATCAGGAGCCATTGGCTCCGGCTGCTTCCTCTGTGCCTGTGTGAAGAGGGAGAGAGAACAGTACTGCCTGCAGGCGGGCACAGTGCTGGATCGATATAGGGCTATAAACTGTCATTTTCAGTTTCAATTTTGGCCAAGTGCATCCTGCATTTTCAGTTATGGCACCAAAATTTCCATTTGCTGCACTTCTACAGTGTACTGTCCTATTCTAAGGAATGTTAAGGAAATTAACTTTCATCGATGTGCCCTACAAAATCCCCCACCTGTCTCCCGCTCTGCAATGTTGCTGCCCTGACAATTGAAAACTTTTGTTCCTTCTACAGAAATCAAGAAACGCCGGGTAAGCAATAAGAAGACGAAGGAGCAGGATGACGTGGTGGAGAATGACAGCCTGTTTGTACAAGTCCTGAAATCTGCTGGGATGACCCTGAAGTCCGGAGAGCAGCAGAATGAACTCAGTGAGACATAACCGACTCTTTATGCCTTTACTCATCCGAGTGGTGGAATAATTTGAAGCCAATCAATTAACCAGGCTGAGGGGGGGGATTGCGCTTTGTCAGTTCAGGAAAACCTCAGCCTGATATCATCTTAAATTGAAAAACAACAAGAGAAGGGCGACCAACCTTGTGCATTACTACTCTTGGTGCGCCCTTCTCTTGTTGTTTTTCAGTGTTATTGGATAACCTTGGTCCTGAGGGGGCAGCAAGACCGCTAGTTTTGTGCAGTTTTAGATCGGGGGTCTCCAAACTTTCTAAAGAAAGGGCCAATTTACCATCCTTCAGATTTTAGGGGGGCTGGACTGGGACCAGTGTAAACAATGCCCAATCTTTGGTATTAGGGGGAGAAATAGTTGGTGTCAGTGGGAGGAATAGTGTCCCAATGTTAGTGTCAGTGGGAGGAATAGTGTCCTATTGTTAGTGACAGTGGAAGGAATAGTGTCCCATTGTTGGTGTCAGTGGGAGGAATAGTGTCCTATTGTTGGTGACAGTGGGAGGAATAGTGTCCTATTGTTGGTATCAGTGGGAGGAATAGTGTCCTATTGTTGGTATCAGTGGGAGGAATAGTGTCCCATTGTTGGTGTCAGTGGGAGGAATAGTGTCCTATTGTTGGTGACAGTGGGAGGAATAGTGTCCTATTGTTGGTGTTAGTGGCAGGGATTATGCCCCGTTGTTGGTGTCAGTGGGAGGAATAGTGTCCCATTGTTGATGTCAGTGGCAGAAATGATGCCCCATTGTGGGAGGAATAGTACCCCATGGTTGATGTCCATGGCAGGAGTAGTACCCTGTGGTTGGGGACAGTGGAAGGAATAGTGTACTATTGTTGGTATCAATGGCAAGAATGATGCCCCATTGTTGTTGTCAGTGGCCAGGAATTATGCCCCATTGTTGGTGTCAGTGGCCAGGAATTATGCCCCATTGTTGGTGTTGGTGGCAGGAATTGTGCCCCATTGTTGATGTCAGTTGAAGAAATTTAGACTCAAGGGCCAGATAAGGGCAAGAAAAGGGCCGCATCCAGCCCCAGGGCTGCGGTTTGGAGACCATTGATCTAGATGTATGATAATAAATTCAGAAATTGCTATGATTCCCTTTTGATTTGTGTCTTTCCAGCAGTGGATCAGGCGGCTTTCCAGAAGGCGATGCAGCAAGCCTTAAAGAAGCACTCCAGGTCTTCAAATGTGAGTACATGGAGCTTAGATTCAGCAGAGAGAAACGTTAGTAACATTAGTAAAGGAGTTTATAGCTTCAAATCTGCTCTCAGCATTGACCAGTTTTATATTCTTGGTGTAACTCAACTTCATGGCTTTACCTTAGCTGCGCCCTGTACCCCTAGGGCTTCCCTCCCCGCTGTGCCTGTTTAGGGACCCGTATTTATGGGATCTTTTTTTTTTTTTTGCGTCTCCCCTTATAAGTCAATAGGACTGCAGATGGGAGAATTTTGGGAGGTCAAACCTGTGAATGACTTCGGAAAGGATCTCAAACTGATCGCAGATGCAAGCTGCATGCACCTAAAATATGCAGCATTTTCCCTTTCACACAATCTTGTCCCTGGTGACATTGCCATCATCAGTGACATTGAGGCTGATTTACTAAAGGCACTTGCAAAGTTGCTCAGTGTGTATGCCTTTAGTAAATCAACACCAACACTTTCAGCTCAACAGCCGGGTGCCAACTAGTCATGGAAATGACTCAGTAGGTGATCAGGGGGTTAAGAGTCCTGTATAGAGGCAGCTCAGTGGGGTGAGAGACCTGGCATGGAAGTGGCCCAGTAAATGCTCACTGTGGTCAGTGTACTTGCATGAACATGGCTTAGTAGATGGTTAGTGGAATCAGAGTCCTGCATGAAAACAGCTCAGTTGTATGAGAGACCTGGCATTAATGTGGCGTTCAGTAGGTGTTCAGTAAGGTCAGTCCTGCATGCAAGCAGCTCAGTAGGTACTCTGTGAGATCAGAGTTCTGGCATGAAACACAGCTCAGTAGATGTTTAGTGGGGTCATGGTCATGGCGTGGAAGCAGCTCAGCAGGTGATCAGTGGGATCAGAGTCCTGGCGTGGAAGCAGCTCAGCAGGTGATCAGTGGGATCAGTGTGTTTGCATGAAAACGACTTTGTAGCTGCTCGGTGGGATAGAAGTTCTGCATGGTAACAGCTCAGTAGGTGTGCAGTGGGGTGAGAATCCTGACATGAAAGTGGCTCAGTAGGTGCTCAAAGGGGTCAGAGTCCTGGCATGTAAGCAGCTCAGTGGGTGTTCAGTAAGGTCAGTACTGGCATTAAAATGTCTCACATAGGTGTTTCAGTGGGGTCATAGTCCAGGCATTGAAGCAGCTTAGTAGGTGCTCGTGGGGTTAAAGTCCAGGCATGGAAGCTCCTCAATAGGTGCTCTTGGGGTTATAGTCCAGACATGAAAGTGGCTCAGTAGGTGCTCGTGGGGTTATAGTCAGGGCATGGAAGTGGCTCAGTAGGTTTTCAGTGGGGTCATAGTCCTGGCATGGAAAGAGCTCTGTAGGTGCTTCGGTGGGGTAATATTTGAGGCATGGAAGCAGCTCAGTAGGTGCTTGGGGGGGTTATTGTCCAGGCATGGAAAGGGCTTAGTTGGTGCTTTATTGAGTCATAGTCCAGGCATGGAAGCAGCTCAGTAGGTGTTCAGTAAGGTCCTGGCATGGAAATGGCTCAGTAGATGCTTGGTGTGGTTATTGTCCAGGTAATGAAATGGTTCAGTAGGTGCTTGGTGGGGTCATAGTCCAGGCATGGAAGTGGCTCAGTAGGTGCTTGGTGGGGTCATAGTCCAGGCATGGAAGTGGCTCAGTAGGTGCTTGGTGGGGTCATAGTCCAGGCATGGAAGTGGCTCAGTAGGTGCTTGGTGGGGTCATAGTCCAGGCATGGAAGTGGCTCAGTAGGTGCTCGGTGGGGGTCATAGTCCAGGCATGGAAGTTGCTCAGTAGGTGCTTGGTGGGGTCATAGTCCAGGCATGGAAGTGGCTTAGTAGGTGCTTGGTGGGGTCATAGTCCAGTCATGAAAAGGGCTCAGTAGGTGCTCGGTGGGGGTCATAGTCCAGGTAAGGAAGTGGCTCAGGTGTCCAGTGGGTGACCTGGAAGAAGCTGTGCATTTTCACTGTAAAGAACCAGGACCTTGTCATGTTGCCTGTACACCAATCCAAAACCAACAAATAAAACCACTAACCAGTTACTTGAATACCATTGGTTATCCTGTAATAAAGGTAACCCGAAAGTGGGTGGAATAAATTAGGCAGCAAATGAACATGTTGTTCCTGAAGTTGATGTGTTGAAAGCAGAAAAAATGGGCAAGCGTAAGGATTTCAGTGGTTCTGACAAGGGCCAAATTGTAATCTCTAGATGACGGGGTCAGAGCAACTCCAAAACAGCAACTCTTGTGGGATGTTCCCAATCTGCAAGAAGGAAAACCGGTGACATGGTTCACAACAACAAACACAAGGGTAACAATGCAGTTACAGAGACAGACTATAGTATCTAAACCATCATAACAAAGACCTAGAAATATTGAGAATGCAAAACGTGAGGAACCATCCCCGAAGGGGAACTACTCAATATTAGGTGGGAGGTCATGTTATGGAGGGCTGTCATAATGTTATGGCTTGTACAGTAATTGATGTAACATAAAACAGGCAGATTGCTCTTCTCTTTGCACATTAATACAAATGATGGATACAATTGATCTGTATGTAGGTGACTGAGGAGTTTATGGCGGGGCTGGAGTCGCATATTGAAGATCGGGAGCGTTTCAGGAATTGTCTTCTTCCGTGTGGACGATCTAATAAAGAAGAAGAGGGGTAAGATCTCATATCAGTGTATTGGTTCATTCTTCGTGCTTTCCTGTGTGTATGAAGAATGAATCCTGAACTATGGGTGAATATGGGTTGATCTGCTGCTGAGCGAATACAAATCTCCTGCGTGCTTTTACCCCTAGGGGGAGTACAACTGGGGGAGTCAATGGTGGAGAAGGATCTGGGTGTTCTGGTAGATCCTAAGCTTATTAATAGCATGCAATGCCAAGCTGCAGTTTCCAAAGCAAGCAAAGTCCTTTCTTGTATTAACCTCTTCCTGCCAAAAGAAGGCTACAGCATGGGCCTAAATTGCTGGGAGGGCATCCATGTACATCCTCCCGTGCATGAGCTGCCTGCACGCCCCCTGGGGGGCGCACGTGGCTTGCTCTGTGCTTAGTGAGTCCACGAGATAGATATATCCCAGCCCCTTACCACGTGATCAGCTGCCAGCCAATGACAGCTGATCACGTGATGTAAACTGAGCCGGTAATCGGCTACTTTTCTTCCCTCACGCTGGAGGAAAAAAAAAGCTGATTACCGGCTTCTGTCAGAGGGACATCAGTCCCGAACACAGAGAGAGACACTGCTGCCTCATCTGTGTGCACCAGTAGCACCCACCAGTGCAAATCAGTGCCACCTATCAGTGCCCACCAGTCCCGCCTTATCAGCGCAGCCTATCAGTGCCCATCAGTACAGCCTCATCAGCATACATCAATGAAGGAGAAAAATTACCTGTTTGCAAAATGTTATAACAAACTATGAAAACTGTTTTGTTTTTTCCAAATTTTCAGTCTTTTTTTGTTTGTTTAGCAAAAAATAAAAACCCCAGTAGGGATTAAACACCACCAAAAGGAAGCTCTATTTGTGTGAAAACAATGATAAAAATGTGAAATAAATGTAATAGAAATATTACCAACAGCGCATTTCTCCAAAATGAGAATGTGAAGTGGGGGTGAATAGTGATTAGCCTAATAGCTAAGACAATGTAGTTACTAAGCGTGAAAAATACAATGAGCATATAGGCTACGCTGTATCACATATCAAACACCTACATCATATATAAAGTTACTGTATATTTCCATATACTGAAATATTACTGTTGGTAATATTTCTTTTTTTTTTTTAATCAAAAGAAAGTTTTATTGAGAAAACGCACAAAAATACATGGTACTTTATACACAGCCAAAATAACATTGCAATATGTACAAAGAAATACAGATCTCAGCCAACGAGTACTGTAACAGGCCAGGGTCTACCTCAATCTTCAGAGCTATACTTTTCTAGTCAGCATAACAAAAGGGTAAAAACAATACAGCGAAAAAAGACAAAGGCAAAAAGAAAAACAACAAAATTAGTCAGGTCCCCTCGCAACTGTGGAAGCGAGACCATGGATAACCCTGTTAGTCTAAAGTAATAGCCGGTCCAGGACCAATTCCGTTGGGGGTCATACCCAGAGAACTCAGCCACACTCCCCAAACTTTAAAAAAACTTAGCTGTAGACCCTCTATGCTGGTATATAGATTTCTCCATGCGGAGAGTGATGCCCAATTGTTCTAACCACATCTTATAAGTTGGAGGATCCTGGGCCACCTAGTGACGAAGAATGAGTAGACAAGCCTGAAACAAGGCCCGCCCCGCTGCTTCGCGTAGATATTTATCTGGCACAATGTGTTCTAATACCTAGAAGGCACTTTCTGGGATCCTGAGGAATCCCCAATCCCAGGATCCTATTAACCACTTAAGCCCCGGAAGATTTTACCCCCTTCCTGACCAGGGGGTATTTTGCGATTCGGCACTGCGTGACTTTAATGGACAATTGCGCGGTCGTGCAACACTGTACCTAAACGAATTTGACGTCCTTTTTTTCCCACAAACAGAGCTTTCTTTTGGTGGTATTTGATCACCTGTGCGATTTTTTGATCATGCGCTTTAAACAAAAAAAGAGCGTAAATTTTGCAAAAATAACAATATTTTTCAAATTTTTTTTATATGAAATTCCCCCCCAAAAAAATGTAAAAATCAAAATTTTTTTAACATTTTTGGCCAATTTGTTTTCTGCTACATATGTTTGGTAAAAAAAAAGTCGCAAAAAGCGTATTTTGATTGCTTTGCGCAAAAGTTATTGCGTTTACTAACAAAGGGAAAGATTTCTGTCATTTTTTGTGTTTTTTTTTAACGCGTAATGGCGGCGATCTGCAATTTTTTTGCGGTACTGTGACATTGCGGCGGACAGATCGGACCCTTGACTGACATTTTTGACACTTTTGGGGGTACCAGTCACATTACTGCAGTAATCAGTGCTATACATATGCACTGTTACTGCAAAATGACACTGGCAGGGAAGGGGTTAACTTTATTGGGGAAGGAGGGGTTAAGTGTGTCCCTAGGGGCTTGCTTTTTACTGAGATTGGCTGTGGCTACTAGTGTAGGAACAGTGATCAACGGTCCTACATAGTAGAACTGTATGATCACTGTTTCTACACAGGGGAGAATGACAGGCGGCTTGTTTACATTAGCCGCTTGACTTTCTCCCTCTGCACCGACGATCGGCGAGTGACCGGCGGACATCGGGTCCGCCGGTCACACGCACTGACTTCCCTGTGAACGAGCCGCGGCGGGCGCGCGCCTATTGGCTCACAAGGAAGTGACAGGCAAGTGACTTATATATACGTCACTTTGCCTGGCCGAGGCTGACCGCCGCAGTATATAGTCGTGCGGCGGTCGGCAACCGGTTAATAGTGGAAGGCACCCGAGATCAATACCGGTGCAACTTCGGGGCATCTCCACAGTAAGTGCACCAGGTCCCCCACCCCCCTCCCGCATTTACTGCACAGACCATCCGACCTAATGCCCATGGACTGGAGCCTCAGTGGTGTGTGATTTACTCTAAGGAGAATGTATAGTTGAGACACTGGGTGAGACACATTAAGAGAGCACAGACGGACAGACTCCAAGGCCTCCTCCCATTGCTCGTTAGGAATCTCCCCTACATCAGCGCTCCAGCTCTCGCACGCCCTACTGGGGTACAGCTCCAGATAAGCTCCCAACAAGGAAGCGTAACGACTGTAGATGAAGCCCTTGGTGGAGGTAAAATGTTGCATCAGGTAGAATACAGGAGTGGGAGACAAGTTGGTAATATTTCTATTACATAGTTACATAGTAGGTGAGGTTGAATAAAGACAACAGTCCATCCAGTTCAACCTGTGTAGGTGTGTGTGGCCGTAATCATCTCACATACCCCTGAATGTTCTGATCCTTGAGATGTACGTCCAAGAGTCTTTTGAAAGCCACCATGCTTCCCGCAGAAACCACCTCTTGTGGTAGAGAATTCCACAATCTTGTAGTCCTAAGAGTAAAGAACCCCCCACGTTGCCTGAGGTTAAAACGCTTCTCCTCTAATCGCATTGTATGCCCCCGAGTCCTCATGCAATCCCTTCGACTGAACAGCTTTTTTTCTAAGCTGAGATCACCATTGAGATATTTAAAAATTGCTATCATGTCCCCTCTCCGGCGTCTCTTCTCCAGGGAGAATAAATCAAGCGATTGCAGACGCTTACATTTAATTCATCCTTACCATTGTGGGTTGTCTACAGCAGCAGTCCCCTTTTTCTACACATCTATTCATTTTGGCGAGAGTGTTTATCACATCACAATGTTAAAAATAAAATTTGGGTACAGTGTTGCATGACCGCACAATTGTCATTCAAAGTGCGACAGCGCTGAAAGCTGAAAATTGGTCTGGGCAGGAAGGGGGTTTAAGTGCCTCAGTAGGCGAGTGGTTAACCACTTCTGGACCAGGCCTTTTTCTGACTTGTTGTTTACAAGTTAAAATAATTTATTTATTTTTTGCTAGAAAACTACTTAGAACAAAGAAAAAACTTTATAAATAAGATTTTTGTACCTACTGTAAAATCTATTTCTTGTCCATTGAGGGACACAAGTCCAAACCCCCTTTGTGGAAAAGCAGTATCAAGGGTAAAGCAAAAAAATCAAAGCTGAGGCATGCTGGGTAGAGGAGGGGTTATAGACCGGCTTTTTTGCCCTGTCTAAACCCCTGTAGGCGGCAGTATAACCCTATTCTCTAGAATTCTTGTGTCCCTCAACATACTTCATGTAATCTATTTTATGGTGAGTACAAAAATGATATTATATGTCTTACTCACTCTGCCATCATCTTACCACCTCTTTTCTTCTCTTAGTAATGCCGCCTTCAGCTCATTTCATGACAGCCTCATTAAAATCCTACTGGGGATTGAGACTTTACAGGTATGTCTATGATTATCTCTTCTTTCTGACGTTTTGATGAAATATTCCCATATTACTTTCACGAACGTTCTTTGTGGTTTAGGGGCCTTTGATAAACATGCTGTTCGAGAAGATACCGGAGTTTTTGTATGACAGGTACTCTTTATTTCTCTTGTATCAGTTTATATCACATGATAACTACTTGCTGAGTCCTCTAGTTTCAACCTCTCTGTTTTCCAGTGTCGGCAGTGATGGAATCAGCATTCCTCGTCTAATCATCAATCAGCTGAAATGGCTGGACCTGGTTGTCAGCAGCAAGGTAAATGTCTGTGCAGGGAATTCCTGTACTCTGCCCAGTTCTATGTTCTGTGGACAGTTTCTGCATAGGATGTCCATACTGCGGCCATTAATCTGCCCACTGCTGTGAACTGTCAATCACAAGGTAGGTGGATCTGAGAGAAGATTAATCTCTCAGTTCTCCATCAGGCTTCACTAAAAAATTCCTTGTCCATGTGCCTGTGGGGGTTCTCCCTGCACATTTTAGGGATCCTGATGATGTTGAGTTTACCGACAATGACAGGATCGCTATTGTGATATGGGCTTTAGATGAGGTGGCTGCAAGTTGTCTGTAATCTCTACCATCTCTATATAGGAGCTCTTAGTATTTTCTGTCATCTGTATATAGGAGCTCTTTAATCTCTGCCATCTCTATGTAGGATCTCTCTGTAATCTCTGCCGTCTCTATATAGGAGCTCGCTGTAATCTTTGCCATCTCTATGTTGGATCTCTCTGTAATCTCTGCCATCTCAATGTAGGATCTCTCTGTAATTTCTGTCATCTCTATGTAAGAGCTTTCTGTAATCTCTACCATCTCTATGTAGAATCTCTCTGTAATCTCTGCCATCTCTATGTAGGAGCTCTTTCTAATCTCTGCCATCTCTATGTAGGAGCTCTCTGTAATTCCTGCCATCTCTATGTAGGATCTCTCTGTAATCTCTGCCGTCTCTATATAGGAGCTCGCTGTAATCTTTGCCATCTCAATGTAGGATCTCTCTGTAATTTCTGTCATCTCTATGTAGGAGCTTTCTGTAATCTCTACCATCTCTATATAGAATCTCTCTGTAATCTCTGCCATCTCTATGTAGGAGCTCTCTGTAATCTCTGCCGTCTCTATATAGGATCTCTCTGTAATCTCTGCCATCTCTATGTAGGAGCTCTTTCTAATCTCTGCCATCTCTATGTAGGAGCTCTCTCTAATCTCTTCCATCTCTATGTAGGAGCTTTCTGTAATCTCTACCATCTCTATATAGGAGCTCTTTAATCTCTGCCATCTCTATATAGAATGTCTCAGTAATCTCTGCCATCTCTATGTAGGATCTCTCAGTAATCTCTGCCGTCTCTATATAGGATCTCTCTGTAATCTTTGCCATCTCTATGTTGGATCTCTCTGTAATCTCTGCCATCTCTATATAGGAGCTCTCTCTAATCTCTGCCCTCTCTATGTAGGAGCTCTCAGCAATCTCTGCCTTCTCTATATAGGAGCTTTCTGTAATCTTTGCCATCTCTATGTAGGATCTCTCTGTAATCTCTGCCATCTCTATATAGGAGCTCTCTCTAATCTCTGCCCTCTCTATGTAGGAGCTCTCAGCAATCTCTGCCTTCTCTATATAGGAGCTTTCTGTAATCTTTGCCATCTCTATGTTGGATCTCTCTGTAATTTCTGCGATCTCTATATAGGAGCTCTCTGTAATCTCTACCATCTCTATATAGGAGCTCTCTCTAATCTCTGCCGTCTCTATATAGGAGCTTTCTGTAATCTTTACCATCTCTATGTAGGAGCTCTCAGTAATCTCTGCCGTCTTTATATTGGAGCTCTCTCTAATCTCTGCCGTCTCTATAGAGGAGCTTTCTGTAATCTTTACCATCTCTATATAGGAGCTCTCAATAATCTCTGCCATCTCTATGTAGGATCTCTCTGTAATCTTTGCCATCTTTATGTAGGTTCTCTCTGTAATCTCTGCCGTCTCTATATAGGATCTCTCTGTAATCTTTGCCATCTCTATGTAGGATCTCTCTGTAATCTTTACCATCTCTATGTAGGAGCTCTCTGTAATCTCTGCCATCTCTATGTAGGATCTCTCTGTAATCTCTGCCGTCTCTATATAGGAGCTCGCTGTAATCTTTGCCATCTCAATGTAGGATCTCTCTGTAATTTCTGTCATCTCTATGTAGGAGCTTTCTGTAATCTCTACCATCTCTATATAGAATCTCTCTGTAATCTCTGCCATCTCTATGTAGGAGCTCTCTGTAATCTCTGCCGTCTCTATATAGGATCTCTCTGTAATCTCTGCCATCTCTATGTAGGAGCTCTTTCTAATCTCTGCCATCTCTATGTAGGAGCTCTCTGTAATCTCTGCCATCTCTATGTAGGAGCTCTCTCTAATCTCTTCCATCTCTATGTAGGAGCTCTCTCTAATCTCTTCCATCTCTATGTAGGAGCTCTCTGTAAACTCTGCCGTCTCTATATAGGATCTCTCTGTAATCTCTGCCATCTCAATGTAGGAGCTCTCTGTAATCTCTGCCATCTCTATGTAGGAGCTCTCTCTAATCTCTTCCATCTCTATGTAGGAGCTCTCTCTAATCTCTTCCATCTCTATGTAGGAGCTCTCTGTAAACTCTGCCGTCTCTATATAGGATCTCTCTGTAATCTCTGCCATCTCAATGTAGGATCGCTCTATAATCTCTGCCATCTCTATGTAGGAGCTCTCTATAATCTCTGCCATCTCTATGTAGGAGCTCTCTGTAATCTCTACCATCTCAACGTAGGATCTGTCTGTAATCTCTGCCATCTCTATGTATGATCTCTTAGTAAATTCTGCCATCTCTATGTAGGAGCTCTCTGTAATCTCTGCCATCTCCATATAGGAGCTCTCTGTAATATCTGCCATCTCTATGTAGGATCTGACCTCTAAGATTATGCAGCTGGTTCTGGTATCCCCGGCTGATGTCCAGCAACACACCATCAGCAGCCTTCCTGAAATCCTGGAGGACTCCGAGCACAACGATGTTGCTAAGGAGCTCAGGTGCGTTTTGTATAGTCTATACACATAAATGACAAGTATAATGAGAACCAAATGGGAACCAATATGGAACCTGTCCTTGTCTTTTTTTTCCCCAGTTCAGTTGTTAGAATTATATGAGTGTAGCGTGCAGTGCAGTTTTCCGGTGGAATTATTGATATGTTGTAGTTGCTAATCACTGTTTCCCCCCACGTGTGCAATTACTGATTCTGATTTCAGGGGGTCAGGTGACAGAACCTTTCCCAACCATTCTCATAGATGGCTGTAGGGTTTGCTCAGCCCTGTGTAGCCCATGTATGTTGTCTTAGTAATGTGTCTGTGTTGGTCCAGCTCTCTCCTCAAGCAGAATTCCCAGCTGACAGTCACCATTCTAGATGCCTTCTCCAGCCTAAACCTGAACACTGAGCTCCTCATAGAGGTACCTTCCTCCCCAATAAAATCTGAATTGCTGACCTGTCATTGGGTGTACACCACTAATCTTCTCCCTCTCCAGGTCCGCCAATGGGTCATGTCTACGCTGTCCGCTGTGGACCTAGAAGTGGTGCCTATAATAGTGAAGTTTGTCCTTCATACGATCACTCCGACAGATGCAGTGGAGGTACCGTCTTTATATCTATTGGAAGACATTGAGGTTGATTTAGTAAAACTGGAGAGTGCAAAATCTGGTACAGCTCTGCATAGAAACCAATCAGCTTCCAGGTTTTTTTTTTTTTTCATCAAGCTTAATTGAACAAGCTGAAGTTAGAAGCTGATTGGCTACCATGCACAGCTGCACCAGATTTTGCACTCTCCAGTTTTTGGAAGTCATCCCCATTGTATTCAAAAGGAGCTTGCTGAATAATTCTTTAGGCTCCATTCACACCTGGGCGTTTTCAGCTCCAAAAACGCTCAAAAGAAACGCTTCTAAAACGACCAACAAGTAAAACCCCATTCATTTAAATGGCCCCTGTTCACATCTGAGCGTTTTGCAAAACGCCTGTAGGTGAAAAAAGTACATGAGCTTCTTTTTGGGCTGATTACCAGCGTTTTTGATAGATGTCAATGAAAAACGCCTGAAAAAATCGCGGTAAAATCGCGTTAAAAATCGCGGTAAAAAACGCTACGCTCAAGTGTGAATGCAGCCTAAGAGTCTGTGCTCTGCACATAGAATCTTCTCTTCTCTCTTTCTCTCTTTTCTCTTATTTTTTTTTCTCTTTTCTCGCTTTCTCTTCTTTTTTTCGCTCTTTCTCACTCTCTCCTTTTTTTTTTTTTTTTCTCACACTCTCTTTCTCATGTTCTCTTCTCTCTCTCTTTTTTTTTTCTCTTTCTCACGCTCTCCTCTTCTCCTCTCTCCTATTTTATCTTCTCTTTTTTTCTCTTTCTCACACTCCTCTTCTCTTTTCTCTCCTCTCTTCTCTCTTTCTTCTCTAATCTTTTCTCTCTTTCTTCTCTTCTCTTTTCTCTCTTTCTTCTCTTCTCTTTTCTTTCTTTCTTCTCTTCTCTTTTCTTTCTTTCTTCTCTTCTCTTTTCTCTCTTTCTTCTCTTCTCTTTTCTCTCTTTCTTCTCTTCTCTTTTCTCTCTTTCTTCTCTTCTCTTTTCTCTCTTTCTTCTCTTCTCTTTTCTCTCTTTCTACTCTTCTCGTTTCTCTCTTTCTTCTCTTCTCTTTTCTCTCTTTCTCTCTCGCTCTTTCTTCTCTTTTCTCTCTTTCTCGCTCTCTCTTCTCTTCTTTTTTCTCTTCTCGTGCTCTCTTCTCATCTCTTTTCTCTCTTTCTTGCTCTCTCTCTTTCTTGCTCTCTCTTTCTCTTTCTCTTCTTATTTCCCCCTCTTCTCTTCTCCATTATGTACTGTATATACTAATATACAGTACATATTGTATTTTACAGTAATATGTAAAATAAATAAAAAAATGGTCTTACTGCCATTTTGACATAGAGAAGAGAAAACGAGACACACGGGGGGAAAAAAAAAAAGACAAGAGCATACTTCTGTGCCCCTGCGGCAAAAAAGACATAGACCACAGAGTACTAATGCTCCCTGCAGCCAGCAGAGCCTGAATACTCCTCCTCCATTCAGCACTGGGGAGAGACAACAGCAGTCAGATGGATAGCATTCAGCAGGAACAGCATGGCTTCCTTTGAAGAGTTTGACTCCTGCTTAATGCTATTTTTGCCTCTTTACTGAATGCAGGCAGAGTAAATAGAGTGCGCTGGCTATCACTTCTTTCCCACTGCATTTCCCGGGACTGTTGTTCCCTCATAACCTTCTTAGTTCATTACCTTATACCACACCATCTTCCACTCTGCCACTGCACTGAGCCATTCACATCAGTCTCTGCACCAAAGGAGCTTACACTTTAATACCCCCAACACAGTTATACACTAATTGTTATACCTTTACGATATATATAGACAATATATATATCTGACATATTCCATTGTGCTGTACAGAGAACGGCTGAGCCAGTCACATCAGTCTCTGCAACAGAGGAGCTTACACTCTTAATATCCCCACCACAGTCTCACACTATTTTATACATTTATATAGCTCTGACATATACCGCAGTGTTGTACAGAGAACGCTGACCCAGTTATGTCTCTGCACCATAGGAGATTACACCCTAATGTTCCAATGACAGTCATGCGCTTTTTCAATGAGTCACCATGCATACTGTAATAGCTCCACCACAACGAAGCGCTCTCTAGTGTGGAGAACAATCTGCGAGAACATGTATAACTGGAGCAGATGATGTTTCTGGGGGGAATCTGGACAAGAGTTCTGCCTTTTTATAAAACAGTTTGGCTGATTCCTTATTTCTAATACAGAGAGGGAAAATCTGCCCTAATGTTCTCTCTCTTCCTGCAGGTAATTTCTGAGCTCCGTCAGAAATTGGATGTGGAGATGTGTGTTTCCCTTTCACAGCTACCTGCCACTCAGAGTAAACTAGCAAAGTCTTCAAAGAGGTAAGTACAAGACACCACCCCCTTATACAGAGATATGTACAAAACACACCCCTGTATACAGAGAAATGTACAAGACACCATCCCTGTATACTGAGAAATGTACATTTCTCTGTATACAGGGATGGTGTCTTGTACATTTCTCAGTATACAGGGATGGTGTCTTGTACATTTCTCTGTATACAGGGATGGTGTTTTGTACATTTCTCTGTATACAGGGGTGTGTCTTGTACATTTCTCTGTATACAGGGATGGTGTCTTGTACAAGACACACCCCTGTATACAGAGAAATGTACAAAACACCATCCCTGTATACAGAGAAATGTACAAGACACCATCCCTGTATACAGAGAAATGTACAAGACACCATCCCTGTATACAGAGGTATGTACAAAACACGATCTCTGTATACAGAAGTATGTACAGGTCACAAACCCCCATATACAGAGGTATGTACAAGACACGATCCCTGTATACAGAGGTATATACAAGACGCCATCCCTGTATACAGAGGTATGTGCAAGACGCCATCCCTGTATACAGAGGTATGTGCAAGACGCCATCCCTGTATACAGAGGTATGTGCAAGACGCCATTCTTGTATACAGAGATGTGTGCAAGACGCCATCCCTGTATACAGAGGTGTGTGCAAGACGCCATCCCTGTATACAGAGGTGTGTGCAAGACGCCATCCCTGTATACAGAGGTGTGTGCAAGACGCCATCCCTGTATACAGAGGTGTGTGCAAGACGCCATCCCTGTATACAGAGGTGTGTGCAAGACGCCATCCCTGTATACAGAGGTGTGTGCAAGACGCCATCCCTGTATACAGAGGTGTGTGCAAGACGCCATCCCTGTATAAAGAGGTGTGTGCAAGACGCCATCCCTGTATAAAGAGGTGTGTGCAAGACGCCATCTCTGTATACAGAGGTGTGTGCAAGACGCCATCTCTGTATACAGAGGTGTGTGCAAGACGCCATCTCTGTATACAGAGGTGTGTGCAAGACGCCATCCCTGTATACAGAGGTGTGTGCAAGACGCCATCCCTGTATACAGAGGTGTGTGCAAGACGCCATCCCTGTATACAGAGGTGTGTGCAAGACGCCATCCCTGTATACAGAGGTATGTACAGGGCACAATGTCTGTAATGCAGGCTTCTTATTTCTCTCACTCTGTGTCTTCCTCAGTTTCACAAAGGCCCCAGAGAAAGGCAGCCATGACTGTATCACAATCCTTACCGAGGTGATAAAATCAGCCGTCTGGTTCCAAAAACATGTGTGTGAAGCCTGGATCAAAGTGAGTCCTGGAATGTTTCTTTCCTTCTTCTTTTTTTTAACCATCACATTCTCTGCTCACCAGCTAACCAGCCTTGCTACCATCACATTCTCTGCTCACCACAGTCATCCTTGCTACCATCACATTCTATGCTCACCACATAGCCAGGCTTGCCACCTTCACATTATTTGCTCATCACATTCTCTGCTCACCACATAGCCAGCCTTGTCACCATCACATTCTCTGCTCACCACATAGCCAGCCTTGCCACCATCACATTCTCTGCTCACCACATAGCCAGCCTTGCCACCATCACATTCTCTGCTCACCTATTGCAGACCTCACTGTAGATACAATGCAGCACTCTGTCATGTCTATATATTTCTATATATACACAAAAGAGGAGTGTGGAGGGTATGGCAAAGACAATGCAGCCCTTTGTTATGTTTATATGTTCAGACCCCAATGTAGATGTCATGCTACACTGTCATGTTTGCTTGTTGTCTTTCAGGCTATAGAGGGTGTAAATAATGCAGAGGAACACAAGGTAGGTCGGTCTAGTTAATAAACTGTACCTCTGTTGGAGGAAATGAAAATGTCTTGATGGCTGAATGATCTCTGCCCTGATTTCCCTGCAGGTTACTGACTTTTTAGTTCTCCTCATCCTTTACTCCACCAACCCCAACAGTAAGAAACAAGTGGAGCGTGTGCTACGAAACAAGATACGCTGTGGTTTCATCACCAGCTCCCTCCTGCACAATGCCTTCAGCAGGCACACACCAGTAAGTCCCTCTGCCGTCACTCCAGTACACACCTCTGTGATCAGTCCTGTGCTTGTGAACATTGCTGTGCCTTGCAGTATCTGGGCGATGCTCCTTACATGCACCAACATGCAGCATCTAGGTGATGCCATTTTTCATGCAGTGATACTAAGCAGCCTAGTGATGCTGTTTATGCAGCAACATATGACATTTAGGTGACCCTTTTTTTCATACAGTGACATAAAACATCCTGGTGACACTCTTATGCAGTGACATGCAGCATCCAGGTGACACTTTTTTTTATGTAGTGATATATATAATTCAAGTGAACCTCTTTTTATGCAGAAAAATATAGCATCTGGGTGACACTCTTTTATTGCAGCATCTGGGTGACACACTTCTCATGCATTGACATGCAGCATCCAGGTGACTCCTTTATTGCAGCAGCATGCAGCATCCGGTTACTCTCCTTTCATACAACAAAATGCAGCATCCGGTTACTCTCCTTTCATACAGCAACATGCAGCATCCGGGTGACTCTCATTTTTCTTACAGCAACATGCAGCATCGGGGTGACTCTCTTTTTCATACAGCAACATGCAGCATCTTGGAGACACTTTTTTTCATTCAGTGTGCTGCTTGTGTTTTCTCTCTGGAATGGTGTAGTAACCATTTCTGGTGAATGAATAATCCTCATCTGATTTCTGGGATTTTTCTGGGGAGTTAAGGGTCAGTTTTATACTTTTAGATATATGGTCTCCAGGTGGCTGATGGCTTTGTCTCTTCTTTACAGGTTTTGATGATTTATTTTCCCTCTGTATTGTCCTTGGCTCAGACTCTCCTGAGGTCTGCGGAACCGGAAGTCACTGTGTTCAGCAGCCACCTCTACAAGCTGGCCTTCTCTGCGTTTGATCGCTACTGCCAGCAGGTAAGCGCGTCTGGAGAGGACCATAAAAGTTATGCAGGTTATATAGGTAGGCACAGTGTGGATAGTGTAGAAGTATTTGTGTGTCTGGAGCGGACCATACAGGTTATGCAGGATATATAAGGAGGCACTGTGTGGATAGTGTAGGTATATACCGGTATGCGTGTCTGGAGATGGATGATATTGGTTATGCAGGGTGTATTAGGGCACAAAGGGGTTGATTTACTAAAACTGGAAATTGCAAAATCTGGTGCAGCTGTGCATGACAGCCAATCAGCTTCTAACTTCAGCTTGTTCAATTAGGCATTGACAAAAAAAACAAACCTAGAAGCTGATTGGTTTCTATGCAGAGCTGCATTAAATTTTGCACTTTTCGGTTTTAGTAAATCAGCCCCGTAGCATGTATAATATATGTGTGTGTGTTTGGAGAGGACCATATAGATTATGCGGGGTGTAAAGGGAAGCACAGTGTGGATAGTGTATGTGTATAGGTGCAGTACATTGCAGGACCTGTCTGCTTTCTGATCCACATCAGAACTATCCTACCCTTGAAGGCTCCTTACTGGGCAGGATATTGTGGCAGAACATTGTGCTTGCACGCTATAATAAATCTTACTTTATTCTTTCTGTTATTTATGGAAATCTGGTCATTGAAGAGCAAGCTAGTCAGCATGTATACCCATCATCAGTCCCTGAAACTATTCACTGACCTAAAATGTTGTTCAGTGACATCTACTCTTCTGACTTTGCAAATCCAAATAGTCAGACTGCAGTCATGGTTGCTGATTTTACAGTCTGATTATTTTTTTATAGTACATCACGGAACACAGAGCAGTCATAATAATATCTGGGTTATACGCCACCTATAGGTGAATAACTCCTC